>NW_026459528.1:0-50691 GCF_021730395.1 Mercenaria mercenaria | reverse complement strand
AAAGTTGTACGAAAAAAGATAGCGTATGCAAACACATGACATGTGGTGTTAATGCAACATAGGAGTTGATGCATTGCACTTAATTACTTGTTACCTCTTGTTTTGTTTTATTAGAAATTACAAAGCGTATAAAGCGCAACACTTTCCTCGTGAAGGGAACTTGTTTGCATAGCAACTCGTACACATGTAGAGGTTACCAGAAAAAGGATACAGCATCCACTCGCTGAAAGTTATGACTTATGTTTTGCTTCGACGTTTAAACAACAGACTTAGGTCCGTCTAACATTCAAAAGCGTAAATAACTGGGGGTAAGATATATGAAAGAACACCTCGAAGAAAATATGAATGTTCATTTCCATTATAGCCCATAGCATGTGCGACTTTCAGATAAAGTTTATAATTACTTCTTATTCATGGCTGCGATATATCGCTAATTGTAAGTTCTTTGTAATCATATTCTGCTAGAGCTACATTAAAATTATCCTAAGTAAGGTACATTATAATTATTGCAAAAAACTCGCATACATTTGAAACAAATTTTACAAAATATAACAACTGTTGACATAAAGAAACACAAACATTTTAAGTATATTGTATAACTCTGCTTTCTAAACAATAGTAGAGTGGTTAATTATCATTCCTTATCGTTACAGAGAAAGAGAATATTAACTTAAAACTGTAACTTTCAGTTCATAAGCTAGCTGATTATTATTACTCTTAGGTGCAGTAAATATTATATATATATATATATAGATCGACATCCCTATTTGTGCGAAAAAAAAAACTTAGTTTGGAGGTTAACAATGAAGAAAAAATGATATGTTTAATTTTTAGTCTAATGCGGATACGGGTGCGATTTAGATGTCATTGTTCATTACAAAATAGTATAATATGTTTAAATTGCAGCCGCATATTTTTATCTGAAGTTTTAAATGCTGCCAACAGCGAGATTAAATTGTTTGGACTATTCTTAACAGATGTCGTGCCAAGGATTTTTGTGTTATTTAGAAACACTTTGGATTGTGTTTCAGGTATGTTTAGGACATGCATTTATTTTTTTAAGATTAAATTATCTCGTGCGCACGACATCTCATCTCGTGCGCACGTCATCTATATTGAGCGCCCGACATCTTTTCTCGTGCGCACGACATCTTATCTCGAGCTCTTAACATCTTATTTCGAGCGCTCGATATCTTATCTCGTGCAAACGATGTCTTATCACGTGCGCACGACATCTTATCTGGAGCGCTCGACATCTTATCTCGAGCGATCGACATCTTATCTCATGCGCACGACATCTTATATCGAGCGCACGACATTTTATCTCGAGCGCTCGACAGCTTTTCTCGCGCGCTCGGCATCTTATCTCGTGCGCATGACATCTTATCTCGAGCTCTCGACATCTTTTTTCAAGCGCTCGATATCTTATCTTGTGCGCACGACATCTTACCTCATGCAAACAATGTCTTATCACGTGTGCACGACAACTTATCTCGGGCGCTCAACATCTTATCTTGAGCGATCGAAATCTTATCTCGTGCGATCGTATCTCGAGCGCACGACAGACATCTTATCTCTTGCGCACGACATCTTATCTCGTGCGCACGACATCTTATCACGTGTGCAAGACATCTTATCTCGAGCGATCGACATCCTTATCTCATGCGCACAACATCTTATCTCGAGCGCACGACATCTTAACTCGAGCGCTCGATATCTTATCTCTTGCGCACGACATCTTATCTCATGGCAAGACATCTTATCTAGAGCGCTCGACATCCTTATCTCATGCGCACGATATCTTATCTCGAGCGCACGACATCTTAACTCGAGCGCACGATATCTTATCTCGTGCGCATGACATCGTACCTCATGCAAACGATGTCTTATCACGTGCGCACGACATCTTATCTCGTGCGCTCAACATCTAATCTTGAGCGATTGACATCTTATCTCGTGCACATGACATCTTATCTCGTGTGCAAGACATCTTATCTCGAGCGCTCGAAATCTTATATCGAGCGATCGACATCTTATCTCATGCGCACGACATTTTATCTTGAGTGCACGACATCTTAACTCGAGCGCACGACATCTTATCTTGAGCGATCGACATCTTATCTCGTGCGCACGACATCTTTTCTCGTGTGCAAGACATCTTATCTCAAGTGATCGACATCCTTATCTCATGCGCACGACATCTTAACTCGAGCGCTCGATATCTTATCTCTTGCGCACGACATCTTATCTCGTGTGCAAGACATCTTATCTCGAGCGCTCGACATCTCATCTCGAGTGCTCGACATCCTTATCTAATTCACACGACATCTTATCTCGAGCAAACCATGTCTTATCACGTGTGCACGACATCTTATCTCGAGCGCTCTTCATCTTATCTTGAGCGATCGACATCTTATCTCGTGCGATCGTATCCCGAGCGCACGACAGACATCTTATCTCTTGCGCACGACATCTTATCTCGTGTGCAAGACATCTTATCTCGATCGATCGACATCCTTATCTCATGCGCACGACATCTTATCTCGAGCGCACGACATCTTAACTCGAGCCCTCGACATCTTATCTCGAACGCTCGACATCTTATCTCGAGCGATAGTCATATTATCTCGTGAGCACGACATCTTATCTCGTGAGCACGAAATCTTATCGCGAGCGCAGGACATCTTATCTATATATATTAAGGCCGTTTGAATGAATTCAGATCATCAGTAAAAACATACGACTGCTAACGTTTTTGCTTTTGTTTCGATTATACTTATAACCGTTTCACGTGTTTGCAGGGTTGTAATTTAAATACACAAACTGATAAAAAAAATGCAGCAAAAATTCAGTGATGACGCAAAGGAATATATGTAAGTCCTTGACAAAAAAGAAGGTTTACTATGTAGGCTTCGCCAATATATCAAAGAGTTTCCCCCTTTCCCCTAAATTCATGCATGCAATTTTATAACTTTTTTGACAATGCGCGAATTTATACTATCAGTCGAACTGCGATTTGTTGCTATTCTAACATGCAGTAAGCATCATTGATTATGTTCGTTTAATTTTGAAGATGACCAATTATGTGCACTATTCTCCCAAATGATGTGATAAACTTGTACTTGTGGGAAGTTTAAATAACATCTGAATAGGTGGGACCCTAATTATCTACTAGTCTCTATCTTTTACTGATGACTTAAATACACACAAAGGGCCATAATATTTTAAGGTATGATGTCGTGCGCTTGAGATAAGATGTCGTGCGCTCAAGATAAGATGTCGTGCGCTCGATATAAGATGTTGTACGCACGAGGTAATATGTCGAGCGCTCGAGATATGATATCGTGCGCTCGAGATAAGATGTCGTACGCACGAGATAATATGTCGAACGCTAGAGAAGTCGTGCTCTCGAGATAAGATGTCGAGCGATCGAGATAAGATGTCGTGCACTCGAGATAAGATGTCGTGCGCACAAGGTAAGATGTCGTGCGATCGAGATAAAATGTCGAGCGATCGAGATAAGATGCCGTGCGTGCGAGATAAGATGTCATTTATATTTTTATGACATTTCGGCAAAGATTAATTGTACACATATTCATTGGACATTTATAATATTGAGCAATAGGTAGACCGCATGTTACTACAGGATTAGCGGTTATATTAATACACGTAAAGAAACATCATGCACCCTCAGTTTTCTAACAGAAACTCCTTTCTTACAGGACCCATTGTGGGAATTTATTTATTTATTTTGTTTGGTTGAACGTCGCACCGACACAATTATAGGTAATATGGCGACATTCTAGCTTTGATGGTGGAGGAAGATCCCAGGTGCCCCTCCGTGCATTATTACATCACGAGCGGGCACCTGGGTAGAACCACCGACCTTCCGTAAGCCAGCTGGATGGCTTCAATACATGAAGAATTCAATGCCCCGAGTGAGGCTCGAACCCACATTGATGAGGGGCAAGTGACTTGAAGTCAGCGGCCTTAACCACTCGACCACGGAGCCCCCCTCCACAATCGGCCACGGAGCGCCCCCCCCCACCCCCACCCCCACCTGTAGGAAAGGACATTTTTGATGTAAACAGCAGGTTAAATAATTTAGTTTATACTAATTTGTTTTAGCTCGATTGTGTTGAGATGAAAGCTTCAAGCTTATTGTAACCACTCTCGAGTCCGCTTCCTGGAAAAGCCAGTACTGGGCGGCCGACACCTTATCCAATAGACACTCCCCTTCAAACATGAATAATATGATATTATGAAATCTGCAATTTAAATGATTTAATTCCTTACACTTACGCAAAGTCGTCATTATAATTACTATTTAGATATTTTTTGACGATATTGGCGTGTTTGGTGAAATCACCTGTCCAATTTACCGTATTCAGTTATTAAACGTTTATCAATGAATTGTTTCTTGCGTACACTATCCATCCGTCCTGGTAGAAACTTGTTTAAGAAAAAACTGTACAGTCGGGGTTGGTCTTTAATGAGGCATATATGTTTGAGAAGAAAGGAAAGTTTGATGCTGTCGTTAAATCATTTCTTTCGTACTTTTTATTTTATAGCAAGGACCGATTTTAGTGCGCGATGGCAGGAAAAGAAATTGGTATTTACTGTATCTTGTTAAATTAAGAAATGAAACACTAAAAGATACATGCAGAAGCACACCCAGATCTTCAGAAAATGCTCGAAATCCGGGATATCTTTTCATAAAACTTAGCATGGCGGGGATAACTTTTATTTAATCTGCTTGGTTTACGTTTAGGGAAGCTGCGTTTTTAGAACGTGGCTCTCCCTGTTGGATATTCATCCTTGTTTTTAGAATTTATCGTTTACTTGAGTCTCGTCTTTTACTACCTGTGTGTACGAGTTAACGAAAGTAGTTTATAGATGTATTTATTATCGGCGGGTATACACCTTTAAAGGTGTTTTTCATAGTTCAGCGATTTTCTTTTTGATTGGTGTATACTGTGTAAACAGGTTTGGCGGGTATTTTGCACGGAATTATGATTTGACAATCATTCGAGTGTCGCACATTACAGCCGTCGAGTTGCTAAATTTTTAGTGGAGATTTTTGTGTTTGAAAATTATGTCTTTAGATCAGTCAGAGACCATATCGGATTTAAAACAATACTTTGACGAGAAATTTGAAACTTTTCGTTATGAATTCGGTCGTCAGTCCTCCGTTGATTCTGTTGCTGAAGTTAAAGCACCATTCGTAAAAAGTAAAAGTAACCAAAAACAGCTGGACTTTAACTGTGAATTGTTAACGCTAGTCAAGAGGCTCCACGCCTCTAGTGCTCAGTATAAGGACGACGAGATTAATAGCTTGTGTGCTCAGCTTTCTGACAAGATTACTTACAGAAATAAGCTCATTAAACTTGCTGACAAGAAAAGTTGGCTTGTCGTTGATTTATACGAGGAGGACGAGCTTGCGGACAATGCCGACGACAGCAAACGTATCAAGGAGGCAGAAAAATCAGCTATGCTCATTCTCAAAGATAAAGAGGACAGAAAGAAAGCAGCCAACAAACGTTTTTCGTCTCCCCGGTACACACCATATACAGTGCCGGTGGCTCCTACCGTTCCTGCCGTTGCTACTGTTCCTAACATGTACAACGTTAGACAGCCTTTTGGCAATTTTCGTCCCTAATCCGGGTTTCCAACTAACACGTTCTGGCGTCCAAGAGGTCCGAGGTCATCCGACCAATGTTTTGCGTGCGGGAAATTCGGCCACTTCCGGTCCCAGTGTCCACACGACGTCTACAACCGAAGACTCCAACCTGACGAAAAATCCATCCCCACAGATGTTTCCAGGAAACAGTGATCAGAATCAATCTTCCGACGTTTCAAGTTTCAAAGTTGAGTATACTTTGAACTTGTTTGATTTTCATTCATATAACGAGCATAAAGAATATTTTGAATTCCAAGAAAGTTAGTGTTAATCTAATGCATCTAAATTTGTAAAGGACAAACTTTAGAAAAATTTAGATTTTCGGAAAGATAATAATGCAAGTGCTTATATTATTGATATAATTGAAAATGGATATAGGATTCCTTTTATACATACGCCCGATCCAATCATTCTTAGAAATAACAAATCTGCAACAGACAATATGCTTTTTGTTTTTGACGCTGTTTCAAAATTATTAGAATCAGGAAGAGTTTTAGAGGTACCCTTTATGCCGTTAGTTGTTAACCCTCTCACTGTTTCAACCAATCATTCTGGCAAGAAAAGGCTTATCCTCGATTTGAGACATGTGAATAAGTGTGTCTGGAAAGAAAAAATGCGTTTTGAAGATGTAAAATTAGCCTTAGATTATATTAGATATTCGAAAAAAGGCAGTTTTATGTTTAAATTTGATCTCACTTCCGGTTATCATCATATTGATATCGCTCCAGAGCACCAGACTTTCTTGGGTTTTTCAGTTAAACAAAACAATACTGTAAAATACTATGTTTTCACTGTATTGCCTTTTGGTCTGTGCTCAGCCGGATTCATATTTACAAAAGTTCTGAGGGAATTAGTAAAGTACTTAAGAACTAACGGTATCAAAATTATCGTTTACTTAGACGACGGTTGGTCGATTAATTCTTCATACTATGAAACGTACGCAGATTCTGAGATAGTTCAATGTTGCTTGAAAAAGTCTGGTTTTCTCGCCAATGATTCAAAGTCAGTTTGGGTCCCTGTTCAGATTATTACCTGGTTAGGTCATGTTTTTGATCTCAAGGTCGGTGCATTAAAAATCACCGCTGAGAGAATTCAGAGTACAAAATGTACTATTTCTGAATTGCTGATTAATTTAAGCAAATCTACACCTCGAAAATTGGCAAAAATTGCAGGAATGCTATCCTCCATGCGTTTTGTTTTAGGTCAGCTTTCACGTTTAATGACCAGATATATTCACGCAAACATTTTTAACAGTAGACACTGGGATGAAATCTGTCCAATCACAGACAGTTCACCAGAACATTCAGAATTGTCATTCTGGTTAAATAATATTGATCATTACAATACAAGAGATCTTTTCCCTGTACCCAAGAATTTATCCCAGTGTTTTCAGACGCTAGCGACAACGTATGTGCTGCTTTTTCGCCAAGATTTCCCGACTGTGTGGTTCATAGACAGTGGTTTCCCGAAGGAAAACATCTTAGTTCCACATGGAGAGAGTTAAAGTGTATTGAATGGGGGTTGCAAGCTCTGTCAAGTTTTCTAGTGAACAAACACGTTAAGTGGTTTACTGACAGCAAAAATTGCGAGTTAATAGTTCAGGCTGGGAGTTCAAAACCAGATTTGCATGTTTTGGCACTATCTGTATTTCAATTCTGCAAAGAGAAAAATATTTCCTTGTCTGTGCATTGGATTCCGCGTGCAGAAAATGAAATCGCTGACTATTTCTCAAAGATTGCAGATGTAGATGACTGGGGTATTTCTCAAAAAATTTTCCAGTTCATCAGCGACTTATGGGGTCCTTTCACAGTAGACAGATTTGCTAACAAGGAAAATAAGCTCCTACCTAGGTATAACTCATTGTTTTGGGATTCAGAATGTCAAGCTGTTAATGCATTTTCTCAAGACTGGTCAGGAGAAAATAATTGGCTAGTGCCCCCAGTTCATCTTACTTGTAGGGCCATTTTACATTTAATACAATGCCGAGCTTACGGCTGTCTGATCGTTGCCAGGTGGCAGTCAGCTTCTTTCTGGCCTTTTGTGTTTGAAGATGCATCTTTTTCCTGGAAACCGTACGTCAAAGACGTCCTAGAATTCTACGATTCGAGCATTTTTGTTCAATTTAGAAACAAAAACACAATTTTTGGGTCTAGAAAATTTCAAGGCACTATTCTTGCCAAAAAATTAGACGCAAGGTTTTATATCTGCTATATGTAATAATTTTTCGCTATTTATAGATGCGGTTTTCTATTTTTAGCATTAACCCCGTGATTCACACATTTATATTATCCGTTATTTATATTTATAGATTCGGATTTTCCACTTTTCTTTATTTGATATAGCCAGGGATTTTGATTTATAGCGGCTAATCAAACAATTTAGTGGTTAATTAAGAGTTTCTGCGGGATCTCAAGTCTACATGTATAATTATATGTAATAGGACAAGAAATATGGTGAGAGTTACAGAAACGAATTTTCATAGTTGTTCTTTTTTCTTTCTTTCTTTTTTTTTTGTATAATCGTTGACGCTTTTCATAAGACAAGTATATTTTTTAGAAATAGAAGAGAATGGTTGACAGCTGAGAGAAATAGAATATAATTTTACAATTGGGTTGTATTATAAAAAAAAAAAAAAAAGTAGATCTAAAGATTATTGTAAGAAATCGGCGGAGAATTGTTTTTCCCATGTGTGGCGCTCAGCCCAGGGAACAGAATCATTAATATAATTTAAAGTTGATTTCATTAAGTTTGAAAAGTTTATCCCAAGGGAGGCGTTCAGCCCGGGGGATTGTAATTTTATGGCTTTGCAGAATGTGTATTCAGCGATTTTTATGTTATAAAAACAACGCACGAAATGTCAGCGGTTATACACTCATTCTACGAAGTAAATCAATTCGTTTCTTTAATTTTTTTTTTTGCAGATATTTTCAAATTCGGGGTTTGGAAAAAGTTCCATCAGTTGCTTCAGGACAATCAAAGTCTCGTTCCTTTGGCAAAAGATTTATGTTCTCTCGTTTTAGAAAGTAAATCTGAAAACACTAGAAAATGTTACATATCTCAGTTTAATAAATGGACTTCTTGGACTAGACAGATGAACATAGATAAGATATATCCAGCTTTTGATTTTCATGTCGCATTGTATATCGTTTCTTTGATCCAAAACGGAAGCTCATCTTCCATCATTGATCAAGCATTTTTTGCTTTGAAGTGGATACATGATCTTTCGGAGTCCAAAAATCCATGCAAATGTAAAACCGTTATTTCTTAAATCGAAACTTCGCGGAAACTTTGTGGTTCTTCAGTTCAAAAGAAAAAACCTTTCACAACAGAAATTATTCAAAGTTGCTTCAGTCTCTATCCACCCCAGGATACCGATTTGTATCATTTAAGATCGTTAGTGCTCGTAGTAATAGGATTTGCCGGATTTTTTAGAATTTCTGAACTGAGAAATTTGAAGATTTCCGATATTTCATTTCAAGATGAACATGTCGAAATAAACATTAAAAAGAGCAAAACAGATCAAACAAACAAAGGCGAAAAAGTTTTAATCGCCAAAACGAACAATATTACATGTCCGTACAGTGCTTTAAAGTTATATTTTAAAAAAGGAAATATGTCTGTTAACGAAGATAAATTCATTTTTGGCCAGTTAACTTTTTGTAAAAGCAAAAACAGTTACAAGTTCGAGGTTCTAAAGGTCTGTCCTATACAAGATGCAGAGAGTTGATCAGAGAATTATTGACAGATGTAGGCTTAAATGCAGATGATTATGGGACTCATAGTCTAAGGCGCGGTGGCGCCACAGTCAGCGCTATGAACAGCGTTTCGGATAGGTTTCGAGGTTCTAAAGGTCTGTCCTATACAAGATGCAGAGAGTTGATCAGAGAATTATTGACAGATGTAGGCTTAAATGCAGATGATTAGGGGACTCATAGTCTAAGGCGCGGTGGCGCCACAGTCAGCGCTATGAACAGCGTTTCGGATAGGTTATTTAAAAAACATGGGCGATGGAAGAGCGATAGTGCGAAGGATGGATATGTTACTGAAAATAGAAAAGAGAAATTAAGTGTTTCATCGAACTTGGGTTTATGAGCGACTATCCGAATATTATTCATCTTAGCAGACGTTGCACAAGTCATATACTGGTTGTTATATTGCATTTATTCAATTTTACAAAGTTGTATCTACGAACTTTCTCAGAAATACGGCTTACGACAGATGGAAGTAATTATATATATACACTTAAATATAATAACTTGTGTTTGCATTGCTTCTCAGTAGAGAAAATTATGTGTAAAATGTAGCTCACACGAGTTCAGACTTATCTTTATTAAAAATGTGTTTTGCATGTACATCAAAGACGCCTTATAGTAATGCAATCAGATTGTAAATCTATCTTCGAAACTATTATCACATAAACAATATAATTTTAAAGTAGATTTCAAGGTTCCCGTTCTTTATATTTTCGACGGCTCCCGGGCGACCTCAGGCCTAAATATATACAGTTGTTTGTTGTTTATATATAAAAGGTGTATGCTTAGAGGTTATAAATAATTTATGCTCGTTTGAGCGAAGCGAATTAGAGCATAAATGTATTTATTATGGGCGGGTATACACCTTTAAAGGTGTTTTTCATAGTTCAGCGATTTTCTTTTTGATTGGTGTATACTGTGTAAACAGGTTTGGCGGGTATTTTGCACGGAATTATGATTTGACAATCATTCGAGTGTCGCACATTACAGCCGTCGAGTTGCTAAATTTCCGAAAATATAATAAAATTATAATTTCGTTTTTCCTAAACATCCGTAAATGTTATTTCTTTTTATTTATATTGGTTTAAACGTGCTCATAGTTTCGAAGATTACATTTGATTCATGATTCAGTCACGTCCGTTACCATTTTATGCATAAACGTCATGTACTTATGTATTATATTTTCAGAAAATTCCTTAGAAGAACATACAAGCGAATTCGGAATACTTATTATAAAATTACCAGGATTATGAACTTTCTACAGATGGCATGCTGGATCAGTTATTCTTAATTTGTGCATTATTTTACAGAGTATTTAATGTTATCGTTCTTTACATGCTAATTCTACTGTTTGCTTTCCAATTTTGAGAACGTATTGAACACTATTTTATAACTAAATTTGGATTCAAAATTAGGGAATCATCGGACAGGCGCACTTACTTGCTGCAGTTCCAAAGCACGGGAGTAAGGAATCCTCTTAAAGGATATGGCATTTTTCTGATGTCGCACGTCCCCCTCCGAAGACGGAGTAGGGTTGCGTGCCCCGCTTTCTGCAGTCCGACTATGGTTTCTAAAACATATTTCGGTTCAGATAATAACGACAGTTTAAGGATGAAATCAAAAAATTGATTAACAATTAGATTCATTCAGAGTTTGGCTGCATTTAAGATTAAAAAGATTTGATTCAAGTGTTTTTTGGTATATGAATATTCATATTAACGCAATGATATTATTGTATGTTCAGAATCTGAGATTGTTAGGGCTGGGTTAACAAATAAAGACGGCTCCCGGGCGACCTCAGGCCTAAATATATACAGTTGTTTGTTGTATATATATAAAAGGTGTATGCTTAGAGGTTATAAATAATTTATGCTCGTTTGAGCGAAGCGAATTAGAGCATAAGAGTATTGAGATGAATGTGATCGGGAAATAATAATAAGTTAGCCGGATATTGATATGTGGTTCGTTTCGCATTTTAAGTTTTAAGGTTTTGTTCCGGAAGGCATATTTACACTCACTGTCATTGAAATATGTTTTCTTGTGACATGGATGATCTTTTTTCATTATCATTTAAATAATTTAATTGATGTTCGGGTCAAGGTATGGAACTGCGTTATAAAAATAAAAATAAAAAGCTAAAGCGGCTTTGTACTCTATGGATAGAACACCAGAACAATGTCAGGGGCACACAGTTCGTATATTGGTCTGGCCGCGCATGTTTGTATCCTGTGTCATTAGTGACAAACGGCAGCCCAGGTTTTTACGTGCTCCTATAAAATGTGTACCTCGCCTATAGATCGGGAATCGATCTACATTAAACTCATCCGAATTAAACTCAAAAATGCATTATTTGCAAACAATGTTTTAAGTCATTTTGTGCTTGAAAGTGTGTAACATATTTATGAAAGATACTTTTTGTATTGTGACGAAAATTTTCCCCTTTTTAGTCGTTACGTTGTAATTTTCCCTCCCGATGTTCTTATTTCCCCTTACTAACTTACTAAGACAAATATTGGTGATCAGAACTACCGTCTTTTCCGAGTTTTGTTATTGACGTACAGGTCATCAGTCGTAAGACTTGGGAGGCATATAGTGTTTGAATTGTGTGTCCGTCATTTCGTCCGTGCGTCCTAATTTTACTAAATGCACTCAACCTCTATAGTTCCCATCAAATTTAAATTTAACATGACATAAATCAACAACATAAAGTAGAGATAAGCATAGTGTGGGGACTTTTAAGTTTAGCCGTTCGTTTTTCTTGAGCTATAGGCCGTCTTTAGACATACCAAATATTACAATTACATTATGTCCCTTTTCGAAATGTATAATCATCATTTTTATCTTGATTTGTCTAATAATGCCTTACCACGGTTTTTTCCATATGCCTCTGTCAAAGATATTAAAATCTCTTCTGAATATACAGTCCAGATTTGAAAGCTATTTTGTTACTTGCACTCTTGTGATTTGATCCATGCCGACAAAACCCATCCGGAAACCCCAATGCCAAATGACTCTCGTGCTTTTAGTGACAACTCAAGATTTTGCATTGATTATATATTGATCAACTGGATAAAAACAAATACATTTATTTGTGCTCTTTTTTCCTCATAGCATACTTCTCCATTCAATGGAAGTTATTTTATGGATAAAACAGTACCAAGTCCTAAACTAGAACTTGCTTTCTATTCATCTTTGTAACTTCATGACGTCATTTTCGTTTACGGACATTAAAATCGCACGCTTTGTTTTAATAAGAAAGACTGCTGGAAAGAAAGAGTTTCGTTTTGCATTTTTTTCCAAAATCTTTAAAATACGGTAAAATAATCTACCACAGGTTAATTATAGATACAGATGGCAGAATCCGGCTCTCGGGTAATCACCTTTTTGAAAGTCTCGTTACAGCCGGAACAGTCACGCTTGGAGTTGACATTCCTATCTACATCTTAAAGCAGTAACATATTGTAATATACTTGCACGACAAAAACCCCAACATTTGTACAATTATATTCTATTCAAATAAATCAAACACCAAACGTGTTACGTGTCTGAAATGTGAAACTCACGTTAGGGATCTAGAGTCAACATTACCCTCATGTTTTAACGTTCAAAGCGATGTTCAGAAGCAGATGTTTTTCATATCAATTAAGAAATGAAATGATCATTTAACATCTTGAACTCAAGTGGACTCCAGTTTCTTCAACCGTAAGCAAACTTTACTACTTATGCTGTTGAAGCTGTCTTATTCAACTTACAATATGACTGATATCATGTACAAGTAAAGTATATTTACTATAAAATAATAACATCTGTAGACGATGAGTTCTAAATGCAACGACCACCATTCTAAGAAAACATAGCATTGCTCAGATCATCACGTAAAGTTTTGTTTTTGCTTTGCCTACATGTGGCCGTATACGGTAAGTGGCAAGTGAATTACCGGAAACGTCATAGGGTTGTTCATGCCGTTTTTCTCGAACGAACATTAATTACGTAGAATCTCTCTGTGAGAAGTAAATTAATGAAATAGTACCTACTACATATCTGAAGATGAACTAGCGATTTTTAATATGCATAATACCTGAATGTATAGCCAAACTCGCGTTCTGCGCGAGTAATGGGCAGTTGTTATGGGCTACGTGAAATATTTCTTCAGTTCACGACCATGATCGTAGGTAGGGTATGATATGTTAACAGTATTACTTATAATGGTATTTTATGTTTGGACTGGTGCAGTTGTCATATTATGAAATAAAAATATTTAAAGAAGAAGAACTCATACCAGATAATTTTAAAGTGAACACCTTGTTTATTTCATCGATTTGTCTCCCTTGTATTACAGTAGTAAATTATGTACGGCTTCAGAACAACTGGACTTATTTGTTTTACTACAATTCTTGCCCATATGCGTACTTGTATTCAAAATCAAATGCAGCCCAAAACAGAATCAATGTTTCATTAATGTCCTACTCATTGATTTCTAATATTTCATATATGTAGCACCTTACAATATTACAGACAAATAACTTAGCCTACATCAATAAACTTTTTGAAGTAGCTCATTCTTAATAACACAACGTTCATTGGAAAATGTTTATATCACACTGAGAAACAATACAATAAACACACAAATTTCCAACTATACGAGATAGCCGTTGCGAAGTTGGAATATCAGTATTTTAGTTCTAATTTATTTAGACTGTTTCGTAAACGAGCTTGAATGTGAATTCCAAATTACACGAAAGTAGATGCTGATGACGACTAAATGTCTTATACTGTGAATTCGTATCGTGGAAGCAAAAAATCAACAAGCAAAATGTCTTTTATACAACTGAACAATTTTCGGAATGGAACAGTAGAAAGGTTCTCAGATGTTTCATTGGTGTGAGAAAAGAATTGCCTATTAACTTGTGTAGATATCTTGAAGTATAGACAAATACTAGTACTATGTACTATTTACAGCTGTATTCATCAAACCAAGGGGGTGAATTTTAATAATTGGCACACTTTTCGGTAGTTAAATGCCCCGTTGGCTAGTCTCAATGACAGCTATATTCAATTATTTCTTATAAAACATCGTCTCTTCAGCAGTTATACGCAACAATTATTATTAAGTCCATAACAAATTCTCCTTGATACTCTCATCTACGCAAAGATGTTTATGGATCATATCACTGCTGTGTTTTTTCATATGTTTGATCTGTTGTGTGTATTCCACTGTCAGGCTGAGACGTTTCGAGTTCCAGGACCTATAAAGGTAGAAATGGTACATATAGATAATTTTCTTTATTAACAACAACATTCAAGTGCAAACTGAGGCACACGTATCGCTTATTTCACGGTAGCAAGATTTCAGCATAGCACCATGCGGTAGATGTGGCGGCATCGGGTTTGTTGCTTTTACGACTGAACAATAATCAAATATGAAGGTAATATTTGTCAAACAACTTTAACTTTAAAAGATGTGAGGCATGATGTAGTCCACTGAAAAAAGCCATACAGATTATGAGAATAAGTCATAGTTCTGAAAACCTGGCCTATTGTCATTAAAACAGGAATGCAAAGACTATACAATACAATAAATGACGTTGAAACTCCATCGAATCCAAGCATATCTACGATAATGGTTAAACATACCTTCAGATTTTGCATTTGTGGTGGTAATAGGGAAGGTTTGTTTTCAGGTACGTTCTCTAAACAAGCTTCTATATCTATGGATTCAGATGCATTCTGTATTTCTAAATTTCGTGTTCCTTGATGTTCTTGATTAAAGTTGAGGGTAGCGTTATTCGTATGCACATGATATGTTGTCTTCTTAATTTTGGTACTACTGATTTTGTTTACTTGACCTGATTCTGTAATGAAATATTTGATAAAAAACGATAAAGCAAAAATAAAACGTTTGCATTACACTTTTACCGACTCACACAGTTGTAAGCGATATACAAAAGACTGCTTCGTTGCAAGATAGAAATACTCATTACCGAATGAACACTAGACGCATTGTATTTTATGAGTAACTCATATATACGGTGTTCGTTAATATTGCAACGTTGCCTCTAGCACTTAAAGACCTGTTTGCAAAGCATGATTTCTCAAAACACTCATGCAAACGAACTTGAGGAAAACAACGATAGACATATAAAATTCCGCCTCCACACATATACATCTTCGAGAAGTGTATGTCAGTCTACTCACTTTTAGTATCTTTATTTGTATTTCCTGCATCTTCTACAGCCGATTGTACTGACTGATCTACATAAAAAGAAAAGTGATTGAATCTATATAAATGCGTTTGCTTTCTTTTTTCTTCTGTATATGGTAAAATTAAAACTACATTTTTTAAATAATTATTATATATACGAAATGTATATCATACGTAGTCTTATTCGAAGATTGATGCAGTTAAATATAGTACCCTCCTCATTTTATGACACTGCATTGAAAAACACTTTCTATAGAATTTTTAAAATATTCATATGCAGTTGTCTACGAATAATTTGAAGACACGGAGTGCATTCCGATTGTAAAATATTCAATGTCTTTATTATAACAAACTGAAAATAAAGGCATTACTTTAATACCATATCTCAACAGTTAAATAAATCAACAATAGAAGATATAAGTTTTTTTCCCGTATGATTAATTATATTATTTAATATAAATATCTTATGGAGAAATAAACAACCAATATACAGTATATTGTCATATCCCAAATATGATATAATATCCCCAAAATATGGTCATATCCGAAATATATTGGCATCTGTATACAGGATCGAATTTACCAATATGACATAAATATGCACATCAGCTGAGGTTTGATGATAATTCTTTTAAAAATATGTTATATTGATTTTCTTACCGTCTACACTATCTCCTTGGGAAACAGTGCTGTAATTTGCAACTGCAAAACAATATTTGAGAAAAAAACTGTTAGTCTGAATGTGGATTATATTAGCTTGGATTACGTTGGGCTACTTTTTATAATTATATCAGATGCAAGTATCATGTTATATGTTTTAACATTTCAGTCTTGAATTTCAATTATTGAATCTAGATTAAATAACAGTGAAATTCATAATACAGTAAATACTTAACTGTTAAATGACAAAGGCAGACTATAGTTCTCATACCAGAAGATATTTTACATTGACCCCATGAATTCATAATCATATTACTGTTACAGTAGAAAATCTATTTGTATACCAACTCGAGAATTCGTGTTGGTGACATTTTGCAACGTCATTCCAATTTAATTCAGAATAGTGTTGAGACCTTTTCATTTGCAGTAGACGTCAATGACAACATTTGGAAATACATTCTCCAGCAAGCGGTTTGATTTTACAATTTAGAAAAACTGATACTAGTGCATTGACAGAGAACAACACTTTCAGAAGTAATCCAATTTTTAATCTGAAGATATGAATTACAATTGTTCAGACAAAAACTATATAATTTAAAAGCAATACGGGACAATTGTTACATAATGTATGATTGTATAAAAGAACTTACATCCTCCATCAATGTGACGATGTTTCACAACAAATACTGAGACAAAAATCCCAACTACAACGGCTGAAACTGTGCATAAAATATATAATACGATTGAAAGCGAAGCACTTTATGTCAAATCTAATATTGTGTAATTATATCTTCCTTGAAAATACCAGTACATCGTTTTAAAGTATCAATGTATGTAACAATATTTTTTACGTACCTGTAATATTTATTTTCATTCACTGACACCCTTTATAATTAACACTTGCATAAAGTAAGATATTAAGTGGCAGGCATAATGCTCTATAGACGTTTCTATATATTATTATAGAGTATTTACAATTAAAGTGAAATGACATATAAATAAAAACATCGTTGAGTTTTAGAATCAAACAAGGTCATGGGCAATTTGTTTTAAATTATTGTTACTCACGGACCAATTTGCACTGGTTAAAGTTAATGCATGTCACAATCGTTTCATATAATAAGCTCTATAAGAAGATCCGTTTTCTTACAAAAAAAAGCAAAAATAGATAGCAGAATTGGTTTGATTAAGTCTATTGATGAGAGGTAAATGGAATGTGCAAGAACCTTTACGCCTCCTCAGACCGGCTTAAGCGGAACTTTAATATCCAAAGACGTCGAACAGACTCCATGATCCCAAAGGACCAAAAATAAAACAACACTGAGTCCAAGTAAAAGTAGAGTTTTAGCAGGCGCCACACAACACTTAAAGACTATAAGGTCGCTACCTACCTAGTATAACCGCAATAATTATTGTAACCAGTCCAATAGTCATTAGTAAGTGATTGCTTTCATAGTTGTCTGAAAATTTAATAATATGAGATGTAGAAGAACAGTCATGATATTAAGAAAACAGTTAATCATCATTAATTTTATACTAATTGGGTTTCAGTTGCTTTATGTTAAAGCTTCGAGGGTTATGCGTTCAGAGTGTTCCCACATTATGCAATTCATCATCTGTATTTTAGAACTTAGAAACCACTGCAAAAGAATATGGTTATCAATTTCATACGACCATTTAAATAAAAGCGGACTGTGGTTTAACGAAGAGCCGATATAATACATCGAAAGTTTAGTGCTCGTGTAATAACTAGCATATATTTTATCATAAACGTTTATGCATCTAATATAATGACGTTAAATGTTTATAAAATTCAAACTTGAATGGTTTTATCCTATGCTATTTATATATTCTTTCTGTGTGGAATGTGTTACTGGTAGCTAGAATACGTACTCTTTTGCATTGATACCTCTAAAAATATTTTATCGTACCAATAATTTTGTTATATTTAATAGACATTTGCGAATAAAGACGAAGTGGACTGTGGGCACCTAGGATGATCGATATTCAAGGGGATAATCTCAACATAATTAAGTTAAATTTTGTGCGGTAGGAAATATATGCCAAGGGTGGAGATAAGATCTGGCCTATTATGCCACAACAGTTACTGTGCTGTGGGGGTATCTACTTGACTTTGTCCGTCTGGAAATATGTGTGTTATACATTAACATTTTGTAGCCACAAGTTTTTGACCTACCGTTATTTCACTTAACTGAAATGTTGTTCAACAGTAGAAGTTATGCATCTCAGACAAAGTGGTCAAGGTGAGCTAATGTGATCGCCCAGTGTCCAGCGTCCGTCTTCGTCATCCGGCGTAAACAATGTCGCTTTGAACACTTCGGAGATCACAGTTATGGTCTAATCGTATTGCGACTTGATCAGAATATTTGTCACAACAATATGTCGGACGAGTTAAAAAAAAATAGAACAAAAGTAGGCCTCTAGGCCTCTAGATGGTTAACACTTTTTTTGACAAAGTGACTTAGCTTTTAATCCCAGATAAGTCACTATTGAAACTGATCTACAGCAGTTGCCGAAAAAGCCAAAACTATATCCGAACCCCATAGTGGTGGCATAATAAGCCAGGTCTTATCTCTGTTATACGCATTTTCCTACCGGACATAACATTATCATATTATATTGACATGAATAATCGATATACTCAAATGTTAACAAATTATACTAGAAAACTGAAATTGACAGATATGATAACAAACTGCAACAAATGGATCTCATTATAATTGTAAATGAAAGAAAGAAATTAATCGATATCATAACAAAATGTAAAGGAAAACTGAAAGTTATTAAATATGATAAGAACTCATACAGTAAAAATTGAAATAAATAAATAGGTAAATAAAGTGTAACGGGATACAGCAATTAATCGATGTGAAAAAAAAAATATACAGGAAAAAAGAAATTAATCGATATGATAACAAATGGTGCAGGAAAAACTGAAAATATTCGATATGACAATTTTGTCGGCAAAACTGAAATAACTCGTTGTGATAACAAATTGTCATGGAAAAACTACACATAATATATATATATATATATGATAATCAACTGTACATGCAAAACTGCATTTAATTGGTATAATAACAAATTGTACAGGAAAAATTGCATTTGATTGATTTGAAAACATATTGTGCAAGAAAAATTGCAGTTAATTAATACGTATGATAACAAGTTGTTCATGAAATTAATCGATAGGATAATAAATTGTACTGGAAAAAGCTAAAATAAACTTGTAAATCAAAATTTTAGTTAAAGTTAAAATGTGATTACTCAACTAATAAAGTAACATTCTGGACAGGACCATTTACAGATATTACAGTAACAGATAACCCGCGGTCCAATTCACTGATGTACTACATGTATATGATATAAAACTAAAGTATAAAAACTGTATTAACATTGTATCGGTTTCTAGTAAATGTGAATTAATCTGAGCTAAAACCCCCCGATACAAAGAGTAAAGATTAATTTTTATTACACGTAGCAATAATTAATTGAAGGGAACCATAGCTGTTAAATGATTTTATATACAAGATTACAGAAAGAAACCATGAACCAAAAGCTAGTACTACAATAACGATGGAATTACAAAACTACAAAATGTAAGGGCGACAAATTACACAAAATTAACAGTTTTAATACCAAGATTGTCAGGCTTAGATGGTTAGAACATGATATCAAAACATGCACCTCATGTTACAGAGACTAAATTTAATTATACCTACGTTACAGCCGAGTCAATGTGTACATACAGCCAGATATAAACTAATAATAAATGCAATGAAATACTTCGTAAGACACCTCACAACCTTAAAACATAGTATTTAAACAATACTTACATAAGTCAATCGATAAATAAAAATAAATTTAAGTGATCATAAGATTTTTCGCTTTCGTAATTTTCAGCAAGTTTTATGAACGAAAGAAGTGACATTGAAGCCTTTTCTCAAATGTTTGGTAATTATTAATTCGGATGATACTGATAATGTAGTACCTGTATTTTGTATTTTGTTGTCTACAGCAGAAAGGTCTTTATCCAGGCCTTTGATGCCGATGTCAACCTCGTTATTGGCTTGATGAACAGTTTGTCCACTAGACGGTTCATAAGATTCAGTGACCTGAGTAACACGTTCACGATCTTGCGTTGTATCTTCAGGATCTGTCGCACTGTGGATTTATAAACTATAAACAAACTACCTAATTTAAAATTTACTGACCTTGTCTTTAAATTGTTTCGTTAAACACTCATTAAGGATTATGTTACTTTTTGAACCACTTTGTGCCACATTTTATTTCATTCATGTTTTCTTGCAATATGATACACGTCGTATTCTTTGTTCTTTACTGCAAGGGGAAACCAATGCTTACTAGACTGATACTGGTCACGCTAAATAGGATCTCAGTTAAAATGATGCATAGAAATAAAATTTTATAAAAACAGGAACATTTTATAGATACACCTGAAATTCTATTCTCTTACTTTTCACCAATAGTTCTGCACATAAAGCTTCCACTCCACTCCCTTTCTTCAAAAGCCCGACATTTTGGTGCGCAATTACAATCTGAAATAAATCATTGATGCTCATATAACATTTGGAATGATGCATCAGGATTTCTTTGTTCGGTTGATGTTTGATTTTAAGACATGCAAATGCAATGCAGATTATGGCTTTACTCTTTTATAATTTGTCTTTATATTTGTCAGTGTAAATTGGCGCAGTTTTCTTTTGGGTTTCTGTCTTATGTAGGGGCATAGCTAGCTATTGTATTCCAACCAAAAGACAAGGTTCCCGGTATTCATTATAGAATGAAATAAAAGGAACGTGTTTATAAAAAGATGAAACATTAATCAACACAAAATATCGACGGCTGATCGAATAAAAAAAACGATTAACTTTATAACAAACAATGTTCCCTATACACAAAATATGTACTGCAATGCATGCATTGGAAATACAAGTCGTCCAAAAGGAGCTCCGTATCACAGTAGTGATCTTACAAGTTATTTAGAATGTCATATATTTAAAAGTCTACCGTTATCAGTAATAAATAGAATTTCTTTATATAGATCTATATATATATATATAACTGTTTGACCTGTTATTTTCTATGCAAATTTTGTGTCTTATTAATCCACGTGTTCGTTTTATTGCTTTGTGACACCAACATAATTAGAGGCATATTTGAGATATAATGTCGTTCCCAAGACACCCCTCCCCCCCACCCCACACACACCCCTGAGTAGAACCATCGACCTTTCACAATACATAAAGATGGTTTGCTGATGTAACGATCTGAGCAGGGATCGAAACAACAGAGGCTAAGGGCAAGTCATTCGAAGTCAGCGACCTAAACCACTCGGCCATAGAAGCCCCTTATAATATCAACTTCACACAATTAACTTAGAATGAAACTTATTCATATGACAGGTATATGCTAAATAGTATTGCTCAGAATATCAAAGAATGCTGAAAATTTAATACTTGGCATTAACTCTGCTGTTTCACTACAGGTGATATTCAGATCGTACTTCGCATCCAAACAGGCATCTTTATCTGATCCCAACTCAAATAATATTACTCCTTTAGTACTGCAATACTTCTTTTTCAAATTACATCGTCCTAAAGCACGCCTCTGATTTGTGGCATTTTGAACTATAACTAACGACTCGTCTTTCACACATTTAGTGAAAGCGTTCCTTCTATTGGACTGGAAATAGCCAAGTGGACAGTCAATTTTATACACATCAACATAGTTGGATACAACTGTGTCAAAAACCGCTATATTTCTGGAACCTAAAACAGAAAACATTTAGTATTTAGCTGTGTGAAAGTTGAAACAATGCGCATTTTGTACTGATCAGGATAAGTTTGACTAGAAAATACTAATTTCCAAGAATGTCACCTTGAATAACCGTATGCAGTGAAATGTAATACACTCTGGAAAATAAACGTACTATTATAAATGTAATATTTAAATGAATTTTACTTTTAGAAGATAACAACTTACGTTTCTTCCAAGTGTAAGCCTGTCCACATAAGTGTATTGTATTTCCACTAGGATTATTTAAACAAAAATACTTTTCTTTTGGACATGCGTCACTATAGCATTGTTCATAATAAGCTTCATGTAAATGCGAATCAGTATGACACGACGTCAAGTTTCTATAAGAACAAATCGACGGTTGTTGTAAGACTTTAAACTTTAGTTTATTTTGTAGTATATACTGTTTAGGAAGTTCAGATCTCTGAAACACTTGTTGTTGTTCTACATCTTCTATTCCATCAATACAGGCTAGCATTAATATCAGTTTTATCCACATCATGCATCCAGGAAAAAATATCCAATGAAGGAAGATTCGGACGAACTCCATCTGAAGAGCAAAATGATTCTTAAACATAAAAATAACAAAACAAGGAATTCATCACAACGCATTATTAGGGGAAACCAAGTGCTTACCACGCGCAAGTTTATGGTAGCTAATCAATTACTTAAC
Source organism: Mercenaria mercenaria (assembly GCF_021730395.1). Classification (NCBI taxonomy): domain Eukaryota; kingdom Metazoa; phylum Mollusca; class Bivalvia; order Venerida; family Veneridae; genus Mercenaria; species Mercenaria mercenaria. The sequence goes on along the minus strand of NW_026459528.1, from coordinate 27,883 downwards.
TTACATAATGGCTATGTTAGAAACTACCTCACGCAAGTTTACGGTGACTATTCAGTTACTTAACTTACATAATGGCTATGTTAGAAACTAAGGTAAGTGGTTACCTCGCGCAAGTTTATGATGGCTAACTAATTACTTAACTTACATAATGGCTATGTTAGAAACTGAGTTCTTACCTCGGGCAAGTTTATGGTGGCTAATCAATTACTTAACTTACATTATGGCTATGTTACAAACTATGGTAGAACTTTACTGGTTAGGCCGAAAACGATATTCTCACACCCTCATGACTAGCACGAGTCACCGTTTTCAGCTAAACGGCAATTTACTAGCCAACGAAACTGTATTGTAATTGTCTCCATCGGTTATTAACATTAACACTGTTTTGACCTTTCAGTGTATTTTGTATTCATAAACAACAAAACAATCATTCAATTTGGATAATCAAAGTTTGAAAAGTGCATTTAAAACATATATTGAAAAGTCAAACAACATCTAACTGCAATCTTTTTAGATGTCATTTGGCCAATATCATGTCTTCTTAACCATACTCGTTGACTCATTTCAACGATAATAATAAAAAAAATAAACATTGGACATTTATCTAGTTCGACATGTCATTGACGAAACAGAGGTAAAATGGTATATTCAAAGTATACCGGTTCGAGACACTCCCAATAATTGTGTATAACTTATGATTTGTATATAACCATGACGTAGGAACTATTATAAGAAAGTGTAGGTTATCTAATACTGTTTTTTAAAATTCCGACTAATCCATTTCTTATTTCGATCTAAGATCTAAGTGCTTAGTTAAGACATCTTACGCCTATAATCCTCCGAATTAAAGCGAAACATGTCTTCACCTTAGAAACGAAGTACAAGAAATGAATTGTCTACAGCAGATGTTCATAGACTCACAAACAATCACCATTTTAGTAAATTTATATACTTAGGGTGAGATTTGTACAGTACAGTAAATTCTGTAGTCTGTGTCATATTTGATGAAAAACTCCTTACTGTTAAAACATTTGTTTTTATCTAAACAGAATGAGGAAAAACTCTGAATATGGATTAAAAGATCAAACATTATGTGATGATCAAATAGTATTGATTAAAGTAATTAGAAATTAATTCTTACCTTAATTTTGGATTAACAAAGAAATATTTCGCGTCATATAAATCGTTACTGTCTCGTCTAAAATATCTTTTATTGTAACTGCCAACATTATAGTTACGTCAAACTTGAAATATTCCAACTATTCCTATAGAAAAATGTAGTAATTAATCGTATGGCGAATAGATATTTGACATTCTTGATTTAACAATGACAAATGTTGAAATGGACATACGATAAGATCTTTACATTGTTACTTTGACAATAATGGATATGTTAATGGCTGTTTTTCACACAATGCTTGACGCACCCCCAAAGACACTATTTCAATTATGTTAAACGGATATAAAAGAACGAGTCGACTAGATAATATAATATCAAAAGCTCACTTTTTAAGTACAAGATTGTCAATCGAGAGGTCGTGTCTGACGACGAAAATATTTCATAAGTGTTTTTTTAATCGATCTTTGATTCATGGTAGGGAAATCGCAGTCAAAACGCCATAACGTAATTTATTCTTGAGAATGTCACGATGTATAAAAACACATAAAACAAGTCATACTTTGTCTATATTTTTTGTATTGACATCTAACTTGTAGATATATAGATATCTCGGTTCGTCAATATTTCGTATTATTTATTTTTACAGCCCGATACTTGATATGTATATTTATTGGCCTACCATTTCTCAATTACAAAGATAAGAAGGGCCACATGACACGAAGAACTAGTCGTCCTTTTACTTAATACAGATACACGTGTAAGGTTATTAGAGTGGACTGGATTCCGAAATCAGGTTTCACATTAGTTTATCTTTTCCTATGAATTTCGATATCATTTGTTCCTATTTCATAAAGTAGATGGAGCGTTGATGATATAAACCATTTCATTTATCAGATATTTGCGACTAAACTAAACGTAATTTCTAAATCTGCATGCTTAACCAAAGAGATAAAACATTTTGATATTGTCACTGACTGCATGCAATGTGATTACAACCCGTAAGGAGTGGGTAGTATATAAATCGAGTTGACCTGATGACATTAATGATAAGTTTTAAAAACATATGTATTTTGTTCTCGAAACATTTAAATCAAAATAGATATGATTAGTGCAACTATTGAATTTTATTATAGTTTCCTTCGACTTCATGCAGTATTAACATAGATATGAAACAGGTTTTCCGTAATTATATCGCTTAAAAATATAACACACCTAAACACAGATTAAAGAGAGGTAAACTCAAAACAGTAATAGATATTTACATAATTTTTATATTAAAATATTTCTCTGCTTCGATTAGTTTTATGCAAGTCACGATAAATTGCTCGAGACGGTACTTGTATATAATAAAAGTATTTGAATGCCTTTGGTTCCTATCCTTACTTCAGTTGATGTAGTATCAATTTTCGGTCACAAAACCGTACGATGTCCGTTTTAAAAACTCCTACAAGTCCACCAATTTTAGAATCCTTACGGTCTCTGTACAATCGTAGCGTCTGGTCACAGTACCTACGGACCCCGTACGATCTTTAGAGGATGCAGTCGTAGGTTATCCGTACGGGCATCGCAGACAAGTCGTGCGGAGCTCGGAAGGAACCTGGCCGTACCTCGTACGGTGCTCGTGGGTTTGTACGGCACTCGTACGGTGTCCGCACATTCCTGTTTCTATTCCATCTTGAATCATCAAGGGAGTCGTGCGGAGCAATCATAATGCCCTGCGAGCCCCGTGCGGATATCGCACGGTGTCCTTGATATCGTATGGACATCGTACGTTGACCGTGCGAGTCCACTGCGATAGTCGTGCGAGCATTGGCAAGCTTTGCAATTTTCCAAATCCACAGGGACATCGTGCGATGCCCGTACGAGCTCTTCCGGGGCCCGTGCGTTTCCCGCACAGGGCTCTTGCGAGCTGCTTCCGCCTTCGAAAATCTCTACGAGCTCGTAGAGAACTCGGGAGCTCGGTGAAACATTTTCACCGAGTTCCCGAGTAGTCTATGAGTTCAAAAAATCTATACGACGCTCGTACGAGTCAACGATATCCGTACGGACGCCGTACGAGTTTGCCAAAATTCGATTGAAAACCTTCTCGTACGGAGCTCGTAGCGTTCTTGTGACCAGGATATTACAGTCGCTTCCCGTCTATTGCACGTCCAAACATTCTATATAGTGACAAGACAATTTTCAAGTCTGCATAAGGATTAGACCTGAAAGTTTTGTATTAGGTAATCAGGACTTAATAAAATAGATAGCCAAATAAGCTGACATGATACATGTAGTTTAAATCGTCAATAAGTTAACTATGTAAATAATGCATGATATCAGATTTTATTGTGATTTTGTATTCTTATTAGCTTCTTTATTGTTAGTCTACAGTAAACTTAATATTTATAAATGTAAAATTACAATACAAATAAATAACAAGCACGATTGAGTAGATGGTTACATATCTCTTTTACTTATCAGGGCTGATAACAAATTTTATTAAAATAAAATACTTTATACGGTCATATTCAATTTTCATTCAAACTGATTGTTAATGAATTGAATAATCTATTTCCATTTCAATTTAATAAACAATGTGGATGTGTCACATCATCAATATTTAAAGTCAAAATGAAGTATAAACGGCGGCTACACATCTACTTTAGGCGCTCCTTACCATATTATCAGAAAATTAAAGTATGTGCACAAGAGCACAGCAACAAAACGAAGCAAACAAAAATAAAGGAAAGATTCTGATTTACTTAAGATAACCGCTAATTTCCACCCAAATATCGGCAACATCTCAGATTTTGACAGTTTTTAGCAGGAACACAAATGTATTAGTTCATCTTGAAGCGTTATTCTGTACATATACATGTACACCCTTATTTTTGACGTCGAGGCGCCACCTAGCGGCAGATGTAAAACGGCATCCTTTTTACATCAAATACATTTGATTTTAACATTTATTATCCGTTTTTGTAGAGTAGAATAAAGGCCTTATATCAAAGACCAGATATTAGGTTTTATAGCTTTTGTAAGTATTCAAAGTTGTATACAATAATAAAAGCAATAACGTTTTATTTCTAAGCGCAAACGCGGTTTTGACATCTTAAAATTGCGCCACTTTTGTTAGGTAATGCTGTAAAATTACACTATTTCTGAACGAGTGATTTTCTTTATATCTTCAAACTGTGTAGACGATTTATGGATGATCAAATAAAAAATAGGGGTCGAAGCGTAAGGTTTTTAAATATTTTACTTTCTAGATAATACACGGGCGTCATTTAGGGTTTTATTTTGACGTCGACGTCGAAAGTTCATATAGAGGCATTCACCTGATAGTTTAACCCTTTTGTAAAATGGAGTTAACGTTTATGATACATTTTATAGTAAAAGCCTCTGATTTCTTGATTAATATCATAAGCCAGTCCTGAATAGTTTTAAGTATATCCGTCTTTGTATACCCGATGCATTTATCTCAGTTTCAACATCAGTCAGTAGTGTCTTTCAATTAGTCAAAATATTTTTCATCCTTTGCAGTTTTTTTCAGGGGCCGACAAAAGCTTGCGAAACATTATGTACAAACCGTCATATCCCGATCTGTTGTAAATAATGTTCAAGTGGTTTGTTGAAATTCCGGCAGAAGATAACATGTTTGCTTTTGATTTTACAAGAACGTTTTTATCGAGCAGTTCGTCGTAATTGTTCATATTCTTCTTCTGGTTTTCACTTCTTTCTAATCTTATTTTAATTTCATCCGCTGAATAAGTCTTTAATTTTTATCAAAATTGTAAACAGTTTTCACTAGGGGCTAAGCTTACTTAACAAAAGTACATCCTCATCTGCACTGTGTACCTTGCAACCAATCCCTAGTATGTCTTTAACAGGACCCTTTTGCTTGTAGCCTTCGTGGTTCAATTTTCTTCCAGAATATTCTTTCTTGAATAAATCTGATGTGTCTCCAAACCCTTCAATACTTAATAGTTCTACCCCATACTTCTTGCATGAATTCATTTGGATTTTAGAATCAAATAACACATTATGTGCCAGCAAAACTGATTTTCCAAATGTTTCTTAATAGTTTTTAAAGTTTATTAAAAGCTCTTCTCATATCTATTTACATATTCACAGTTATAGAACATATTGATCCCGTGTACTTCAATATTTGTTAACTTAGTAACGGCTTTTGGATTTTTACCACCTTGTAGGAGAATGTCCGTTCAGATTGAAGTTCTAAAGCAGCTAGTTGAATAATATCTACATCTACCCCTGAAAAAAAAAACGGCAACGAGTATTGTTATTAACATGAAGATTTTTAACTTTAATATAATAGATTTTTTTCTACCAAACAGTTATCACTGCGTAGATGACAATGAACTGCATTTCACCATCAACGAAATAAAAGATGTACATACATAGAGGATATTCATTTTTTGCATGAATACGGTTTTTATTTTCATCGAGTGGTATGAAAATAAAATATTTCACGAGGGACCTCAGATTGTTCTTTTGCCCTGACCTTATTCTCAGGAATCCTAATAAGTATCGTTAATAATGAATGACAATATACATATATTATTCCATTATAAAAATCGTCGGGATCATTATATAAAACAAACAGATTTCCACAGGTACTGGAATTTCTTGTTCCTAAAGCATGAATAGAAGATTCTATAAGGGGACAAAGATGAACCAATATTTAAAATCTGGAAGATACCAAATGAAGAATACTGCTGCTTACATATTATTTAAAATATTAGATAGTATGTATTTAGATGAACATTAGTGATTCTCTTCAGGTAATAAAATACTTACATTTATTATAATAAAATGTACGTATCAGCTGTGCAGGGTTATTGTGAAATTTAACAAAGTGAACACAACCAAGCACTGGTGTCATATGAGATGCGGTTGTAAATCAATGGTACATGAACTGCTGACCTCCAGGTTGAGCTGCGGAAACCTTGCATACTTGACAACCGCTCCCCTGATACCAAATTAAATATTTAATTTGGTTAAAAATTACTTTGACTTGTCTCTTTGGCTAGCTTGATCAAGTGATCTGAATGCTGCCTGGGGTATATTCCAATGAAATGTTACAAGAAATTCACTAAAACAAGAACAACAAATGAATAAAAAACCGGAATAAGTGGCATTACTCATGAATGTAGACTTGATATATCAAGAGGGCACACATTTAAGATTAATCTGGTCTTGGGACAATATTCACACTATGGCATATCAATTAAAGTTCCACTTACACCCTACTTAAGAGATGTGAATACCCTAATACGTATAAAATGGTGAATCATGAATCGTTATATCGGCAATGATACTGTTAACTAATAACTACTTGTTAATTTAAATGATCATGCAATGTGAGTAATTTAAACCCCTTTTGAGCCTTAAAATATTTTTCTTTAGTAAGATAACTTCCTGTTAAGAACAAATATTTAATTGCTGAAAAAAAATATTCTGGTGCATTTTATAGTTTACTACATATGAAAAAAGAAGGCAATTTACCAAAAATTTTCGACGAACTTTAAAATGTTCTTCTCAATTATTCTACAATAATTATGTCCCAATAGTGAAGCCTTTTTTTGTTATTTTGTATAGTAGAATGCCTGTTACTCACCTGAATCTTCAATACACAACCTTATTATCGATGAGATTTCAAAAAAAGTGTAAGAACAATATGCTTAAAGATATGCGTTACCTATCTAAAATTTCAAAGTATATTTAAAAAACCATGTAAGGGCCTCAATTTCCAAAATGATTATTATACTGAATTATATGATAAACACTGTGATCAATATAACGTTCTATTCTTTGATACTTTGACGATAAACTATTTGTGCAACCTGTAATATTATACACAAAGTAAATTTCATGAACAGCTAGGAGTTTTGTCATGTCGATTGGCCAAGTCATCCTGAAGGTGCCTAGTTCTTAACAGAAAAAAAAAACAACCGCCCTAGCGCGTAACAGTATATAGCATTACACGTATGCTTATATAAATTTTATTGTGTACTTTCAAAATACATGTATTGTGTTTTATAGTTTTCTTGTTAGATGATATTTTCATCTTAACGAAGAAATAACAGGTCCAGTATTGTGTAATTTATTACTTCTCAAAAGAACACTTTTGATTAGGGCTTATTGTATCACACTAGAAGGTATCGAAAAGCATTTATTTCTTCCATGTATGATTGATATAAAAACGAAATAAGTCAACAAAAATATATTGTGTGTTGTATCAATTAACTGGTATTCCAAACATACAGGTTTTAATTAAGGATGGGCTCCGCGAAAATTACTCATATTTTGGGAATTTATGTCTTTATACTTTCAATACATATATAGTTCTTTTCCTGATTTTATCATTATTATTACCATTATTATGCAAAATTTGTATTCAGGATATACACATCCAACGGCGCTTTACATACAAAGGTAGCCACAAATTAACTTCTTATTTTTCAGACTCAGAACGCTTTGACTAAAAAGACAGAGCGAGAGAACGCCCCTGAACAGAGACAAATAGAAAGAGAAATCCATTAGACACAAGCCTGAGATCAGTGGTTCTTCAACGTGCCCATATATCTGAAGCCGTCGATATTGTGTATGACGCTTAAGATAAATTGAACAAAAATTTGAATACCACTAATATAAGAACGGCCTTAAAAGTCAGAAAGTTTATGAACCCTACTTCGTTGATTCTTGTTTTAGAAGGCTAGAATCTGCATTTAATTCTACCAGTTCAGTCATTTGATTATATCTATTTGACGTCGTAGACAACATTTATTTCATCGATATTATAAGTACGAGCTATACCTTGAAAGAGAGAATATTTACTTATTTCTACATATACAGTAAGATAGGTACTCTTTTTTTAGACTTTAAGTATATACAATGTCACTTAGATTTTAGATATTTTTCCAGGGCGGGCTAAATATCGACTGGATTTGCGTAATATGAATACAAGATTACCTTTATTGTAAAAGCTAGTCAGCGGCCCGTTTATTATGCCACTGTTTGACCAAACCTTTTATGAAAACGGCAGAAAACAGAGAGGCATAATGCAATAAACTCTTGGTCCAAATTCAATAAAACAATAATAATGACAGGAATCGTGCTTTTTTGATTAGGATAATTTTCTTCAACAAGCGTCTTTCATGTCTTTTATTTAGTTAGATTTAAATTTAACTTCCAATGAATTGTATGTTACCCATGTCAAACACATAGTATAGTATATACCGAGCCACCCCATCAATAGCAAACACTTATGTAGTAGGTGGTATATTTGAATTATGGTGAATTCAACCATGTTGTACATTTTTTTCATTTATTGGACAGAGAACCAATATAGTACATACAAAGGAAAGTTAATAACATAATACAGTAAAATCAGGAACATGAAAAAATACGAATTGTCATACAATAATAGCAAACTTTGAAATATGTAGATTTCACAAAACAATACATCTCTCCGGTTATTACTAAATGAACAATTGCAAATAAAATAGCTTACAAGATACGTGTATGAATCGTGCACTTATAATATATTTAAATAAGGTAAATTGCTCAAATGTAAGGACAGTTTACTATAAAGTGGAAAGGAACTTGCGTTCACTTTGAACTGATTCTAAAAGAATGATGTATAGAGGGCCATGTTGGTTTGCGCCAAAAAGCTGTTATTCGTGCAGAAACCATAGCTAACCAATCAAAAGTATTCTATCTAACAAAACAAGTTAATATACAAGGGTAGACACATGATTGGACACAATAAAAACACAGATTATAACACAATACAACGGATCACAGAGTATAGACACAATACAACGGACTACTGAGTACTGATACGATGACTTAGAGCGCATGTACATACAAATATAATCATTGAATTATTCCATTAGTTAAAATAAACAAGTAAAATTTGACTTTGCTACAAACTCTCTCACTTTGTTGGAATATCTCAAACATTCTTGAAGCTAAGAGTAATAAGCATCAATTTATATTTTTCGTCAAAGAAATTTAAATTTTGACCATCTGAATAAAAATTAAATTCGAAGTGGGAATCAAAGTTCGATAAATTCTGAAATACAAATAAATCAATTTAAAGTGCCCTGAATTGAATATTGGAAGGTGTGTAATCTATCAAGCGAAGTAAGCAACATGGCAACAGGAGTTGTCTCTCTTGAATGGTGTAAATCTATATTTTATACGTGGTGTTTGTAAATGATTGTAAAAAAATAGATGAAATAAACTCAGCTTCACTTTTTCTAAGATGGAAGTAAAATAAAAGTATGTACGACTCCAATTACAAGATACAGTACGGTATTTTAATGCTAAAGGAAAACATAAAATCAAGACAAAACAAAATTATCAAATTTTGTCAAAACCTTTTGCGAATACAATTTAAAATGAAATAATTGCATAGAAATTGGTTCGCAACGATGCAACAGATAAAAATTCTTTCACAGTCATTTATAATTGAAAAGGAATTTGTTATGCTGCAAAATGCAAATTGCAAATTTCAGAAAGTTACAGCTCATTTCCACAACATAATCTATCTTCGTTTGTAAAGTACTAGTCACTAGGAATTGTTTTGAGTGACTAAAATGGCATCTTTGGCTGTTTCTAGGTTACCAAACACCAGATTTATAGGTTATCAAACACTAATTTGTAAACAAACTTGTAAAATGGAAGTTAATTTTAGACAAAGTACTCAATCGACTGTTGATAAAACCCATGGTATGCGCCTGGTCTTGCGTGAGGAGTATATAACTGATGTATCGACTGGAACTGGTGTTCGTAATGGCTGGTTGCGTAAAACAGAAGATTCTTGTCCTGCAAAGGATTTGTACTGTTGTAAAAACTTGGTGAATCTGGGACAAAATAAGTCACAGAGGGAGTTTGCAATGTAAAAAGTGTAGGCTGATTGGCATAGTGGGTGGACTAGGTGAATGACCAATGTGCAGATCTCTACGCATAGGAATGACGTAAATATCCGTGCTGGCACCAGGATCCCCATCGTACTCAACATCTTGTGGCGTCGTAGATCTACATCTGACCTCGCGGACTGATTTAGTTGCAAGCGAACCTTGGATGTCTGGAATAGAAATGAAAGGAAGTAACAGATTCTTGTGTAAAGTTTTGACAGGTGTCTTGCGGGTCTCTAACTTAACCTTATTGACTGGTTGATCTTCGTAGGGGAAGTTAACTACAACACATGGTCCTTTTCCCACTTGTCAGCCAATTTGTCCTTACCTTGTGAGTGTAAACGTCTGACCAACACGATGTCACCTACGGTCAACTTGTTTTCATAAACTTTGCGATCGTACGCGGCTTTACTCTACAAGCCCTCTTCCTAGAGGCATCACCAGCAACACGGTAGGCGTAACTAAGGTGCTTTTGTAGTCTGTTGGCATATGTGGCATGTCCAGGAGCTCTGTCATTTCTAGGAGTTGTGCCAAGAAATGCATAAACAGAAGAACGGGGATGCCACCTAATCATAATAAAGTGCTGGATATAACCCGTAGAACCCAGCATTATACGATTTAACCAGAGTTGGAACATACTCTACCAAGTTTGCTTTCATGTTATCCACTTAAGTCCCTAACATCCGTAGAAGTTTTCGATTAATCCTTTCTGCAAAAGGGTTGCCCATGAGATGGTATGGTGGTAGAATGAGTCTTGCAGACATTAGTCAACTTACAGAGCTCTTTGATAATTTTGCTCTCGAAGTTGCAACCTTAGAGTGTAGCTGCTCCGGGAAGGAGTAGTGAACTATGAATGTTCATAAAGCGCTTTAGCCGTAGAAGCAGCTTGCTGATTTCTGCAAGGAACAGCCTTGGCATAATGGGAGAAATGGTCTGTTTTGACCAAGACATTTCATAAACACCTTTGGATTTCTCAAGCTTAAAAAAATACATGCAGACTAATTACATAGGCCTGAAAATTTAGATGGGCTTAATCTCAGCAGCTGGGACTTGACTGCCTATTGCACAGAAAGATAGGTAAAACAAACATCTATGGTACTCGAACGTTTTGGTCGTTTACGTTGTTGTAAAAAAATATGCAATGATAAAAATTATAATAATTTATTATGTGCCATTGATGTTTCTGCTATTATAGAGGTTCAAGATGGGTTACATTTGATTTGATCACATAGTTTTTTAAAACTAAAATATCATGTATATGCTAATAACTATAAATGCTTATTTAAAATGAAATACACATATGAGGGAAATGTGTGGACATTTGATTGTATTTCAACTATTAAAAATGAGGTATTGATTTATTTAATAAGTCCAAAATCTCACTAGTAATTGTTTTATGATCATGTTAAATAATTCTTTATCAGTTTTATGTTGTATTTCATACAAAAACAGTCATTATAACAAGATAAAAGCTACACCTTAGAATAACAGTAACTTTATAAACGAGATAGTTTCCTGTTTGGGTATTCAACAAGCATATACAGTCAATATAAACGGTGGCCGTACTTTCATTTAAATACTTTGGCCAACATTTTTTTCAGCAATAAACAATAGTACTCATGCTGTTATAACAACAATCGATTCATGCATTAAATATGTAACATACGAAAAACAATCAGGTACCTTGATAGTTTCTCTCTGTTCCTTATAGTATATTTCTCGATTCAAAATACGTTATTTTACGGTAAGAACATACCGTTACGCTACAAACGATAAAACTAAAGGGGAACTTCGTTATTGTGCGTCAGTGAAACGTCATGACGTCACTTCTGCTTACGGACGTAAATCTACTACAAGAAAGAGAGCATTTTTATTTGCTTTATTTATTTTATTTTTGTAAAATACGGTATGCAAAAAAAATCTGTCAGAATAAAAAGGTTATGTGAATACGATATGCAAGAAAAAATATCAATCATGTGTTTACGAATCGGATAGAAATATTAGTCTAGCGTCATTAGGGTAACGTTGTTTTGGCAATATGCATAGGCGTTATTACTTTAGTGGCGGTACGCGCTAGCGTCTAAAGCGTCCTGATTGGAGTTCCAGGTCCAGAATAATAAAAAACATAATGTTTATATAATTTTATATACATGTTTATCCGGTCCTGGCCAATATTTTTCTTATTTCCCTGACATTTCTAATACCTTTTCCCTGTTTTCCTAAAATAAACATATCTTACATAATCTAAGAAATTTTTTCAGGTGTTTACTCACAAAAAGTTGTATTAAATTTTACTCTTTGAATATTCTCAACCATTTTACCGCTTTCATTGTCATAACGACTCAAAAAAGGAAAAGAAAACGTTTTCTGAAGAGAAAAAAATGTATGTACCAATAATTGGACGGTTGTGGAATGGGTCTAAATATTGTTTTAAAGAAAACACATTTTTGATATTTGAAATGTTTAAATGAAATAATTCGAAATAATTATTTACCTTTATTTCCTCTACTGGTATTATTCCATATGACATTGATAAATAATCAAAATCTCGTTATGGAATGATCTCATGATTTAAATACTTAAAATAACTTCTCAGGTTACAAAAAAGTCGCTTTAATTGTACCGTTATGACAAACGTTAAATGATTAAATGACATACGTGAATAGCCTGCGAGTAACATGATGTACTGTGTAGTAATAACAATAATTGGTATCTTTGGAATGTAAGTCAAACAAAGAAGTGTGCTTTTTGTCGCATGCTTAACGTCATAACATCACAGGTATTTGAAAGATGATTGAATGCATTTAGATAATATCTAAAGTCAAAGATGCAGCCGATTAGCTCAGCAGGCGATCAGATGTCAATCAAGAGGTCAAGAGTTCGATCCTCGCAAAAGAAGAATGTTCTTATTGACGGTATGTCCATCTCATGTTCTAAATTTACCTACATATTGCAACGGTCAGTACTAGTACAAAATGAAAGAACACTTTTGCGCTGATCGCCGTTACACTCCAGTTGCCGAAACACTTTTAAACATGACAATGAATACAGATAAAACAGAATCTATCCGGAATGGTGAGCCGGGCTTCAGCCGCGGAGCGGTTAAAATGAACTTCATTTAATCGAACTTTGCAACAAATATTTACATTTAACATAATTATTTATAGGTGGAAGGAGGAAGGGTGTTAATGTCGACACTTTCCTTTTCATTACGAAATATGCTTGTCTACCATTTAATAATTCTCATCATTTTGTATGCACATTTATGTCGTCCTATTTAAGTAGTCAAAGGCCTAAATACGATATTCGTTTCTCATTGTGTTCCATAGTTTGAGAAAAAAATCACTTAAGTCGCTTAAAGATGTGTTCGTGTTTGACTCTATAAAATGTTAAAACGGTGCTCAGAAATAATTTAGTCCAACGCCAAATGCATAGTTCATCAATAAAACGTGTTTTGGTATCATAGAACTCTTGACGTAACTCATAATAATGTAAGAATTTAATTTTGTCATTTAACGGCCCGGTCATTATTCTAAAGTTCAGCAACTGAGAATGAAAGTTTTGCGAAGTACATATACTGATATACTACCACCCAGCTACGCAAACAAATTAGAAATATATATAATGCAATAGCTGGTTCTCATCGTGTTATTGCATTTGCAATTGCTCCCAGAAAGCAAGGTAAAACTAATTTCCATGGGATACGAAAGCTTCGGTTTTTTCATTGTTTTTAAACATAAATCCTGTAGGTATACCAGCCCGTCGAGACGGGCCGAAAAAAGAGATGTTATAATAATTTTGGAAACTATTTCTTGCTAATAGACAAATAAATACTTTTCACAGTTGTCTAGTAGACCAAGTGTTGTTAACAAATTTATTGATTGAAATGAATTTAATCACAAATGTATAAAATCTAATTATTAAGTAATGCCGAAGTTTTTTAACGGGTCCGACAATTCAGTGTTCATTTGTTATAAATCATTTACTTGAACAGTGTACATTTTGATTTGCTCGCAGCCAACTTTGAACTGAAATCACGTTTTAAACATAAGCTTATATCCTAGCTTTATCAGCATTATGGCACATACGCACGTTATATCAAATATTTATATAAGTATTGTCTCTTTCGTGCAGATTGTCTAAAGTCTAGATGAATTTCTTAAGACGATACAACATAAATTATCATAATCACAGCATCTTCAACTGGTGCTGCTATTTCAGTAAATATGGCTATCTATTATTGTTCCAATTCATAAAATACTTTTTTTTTATTATTTAAGCCTGACAAATCAATGATAGAGTCGTTAAACGGAAGAATAGAAATTCGATATTTTTGTCTCATAGATTAAATACCATATATAATTCAAAACAATTGTTAACAAAATTGGTTATTACAGTTTTATTTTAAAAAATCCCGCTTTTTTATCTCCATACCAAAAGGCGAAAGGGTATATGGTGATGGTCTCTGTCCGTCCGTCGTCGCGTGCGTGCGTATGTCCGCACATAGAGTAGATTAGTTATGTGGATAGGAGAACAACCGTTAACAGTAATTTTATTCATTCAGTTTCTTTTATGTGGCTGAAATTCTTATACGTGGCTAAAACGAACGCTAGAGAGAACAAAGGAGTAACATAACTACTGTACCGTCCGTGCGTTCGTAACACTTTTTGTCCAGAGCATAACTCCGAAATTGTTGAATGCCTTTTGTTAAATCTTGATACAGTGACAGAGTCTATTGCGATGAAAGGTAATGTACAAGAATCATAACCCAATCTTGCTTACCTTTTGAATGATTTTAACATGTATATATAACCATTTTGAACGAAACATAACTACAAACCTGTAGAAGCGGATATTAATTGAATGGATCAGGATTCCAGATCTGATCAGAGTCGATTACTGTGTTGTTTCTAAAACTGTTTAAAATATATCAAGCATTATTGCACCCTTTTCTTCTGTCAGTATTTAATTGTAATTTGTTTAACATTTTAGTATACAATGTACAATAAAACAGAAACTGAAGTGTTTTCCTTATCATACAGTCTTCTGGTTGTCGATTCAATCTTGTAAACCCACATTTTTCGACTTTGTGAAAGATGCCTTTTCAATTCTTTTTCAGATGAAATAATAAGCAATGATCAAATACTGATATTCCAAAAGTCTCCCATCGTGTTTGTGTCGCGTAGTAGAAACAGCGTTTCGGGGAAAGTAAAAAAGTAAATCAGTCATTGATTTCCGCAATTAAACAGGGCCATAGAATTACAACTGCGGAAGTGTTTTCATTGATATTCAACAGGGAGCTACTACCAGACAATATTTCAAAAAAAGAAAAAACAAAAACGGAATGTCACTTGTTCCATTTAATGAATACAAATGAGGTAAATGAGCATATAATGACACTGTACAATGCATAATGTCAAGAAAATTATAAGTTCTACCTATATGCGGACATCATGATAGCTTTTAACAACTAAAATAGGTCAAAGCGACTAGAAGATGTGATCAAATTATCTTTACAATATCTGAGCAAGAACATAGTTATTTGTGGAGAATCTTTTAACACTGACTAATAAAAAAAGATTTCAAATGAAATTCGTACACGCGTCCGTACAATTAGAAAAAAAAATACTAGTAGACAAACACTCTCATCAAATTTCATAAAGATAGAGTGTAAAATGCAATTCCTAATGCATAGATAAGGTATTTCTTTTATTTGACCTAGTGACAGTTTTTGACCCCAGATAATACATTTTATTACTTGACATAGATTTAAACAAGACAACCATTTTGGCTATATTTCATGGAGATCAATTAAAAATACACAAGTTAAATGTTGACAGAGAGACAGACAGACGACTGACGATGGACATTGAGTGATCACAATAACTCACTTGAGCATAAAGTAAACAGAATGTACAACTATTCAAAATTTACAATTATAACCTCATGAAAAACCTTTATCAAAACAATACTTGGAAAATTCATACATATGCATATCAAATGGAACAGTAACTTTATATTATTTCAAATGAGGACAACCCAAGGTAAATACTAACACTTTTAAATTATAAACACAGAGCTCTGTTCATGCAACACAGAGCTATCTCCTTAGCGACATGACTATCTCCTTCACGACAGAGCTATCTCTCACAATAAAGATTGAATAATTGTACTCCCGAATCATTTTCGGTACATGCTTTATTTCCAAATTCATTGTATATTTTACAGCTATCTCACGCCTACTCGGTTTGCTTCTTTATATTAGTTAAAATGTACATATTTGACAATGAAAGTGCTTTCATGACGAAATGGCCAAATTTACTGCAAAATTAGCTTGTTGGTAAACATCCCCACGACTACAAATGAAGAGTGAATTAGCGAACTTAAAGTTCTCTGTAAAGTTAAATCATACCTACATCGCCTACCATTCCCCGATTTGTGATATTCGATACACTGCTTGTAAAAATGCAAAAATATGATGACGCTAACCTTTCTTGATGTTCTTTTATCGCGATGTGCACTTCCTCGGAAGTTGCGACAGAACAGTTTATCGTATACCTCTTAAAGGGTCAGTTCTGTAGTTTACCAGGCGTCTTTTAGCTACAGCTTAGATGATACAGACGGATTGCGTGGTTTTGTTTTCCAGCGCGTTATGATATTTTACGCTATGACAAATAATGGTAATAGTTTTGATAGGCAGTGATGCATTGCATTACATCGTCTCACTTTTAATCTTTTATAACTGGTCTATGTAGAATAAATTTATTACTGCTCAGACCTCACACAGTCAATATTTGAACAAAAGTTCCAAAAAGCCGGGGTATGTACGTACATAGTTTTAGATTGGAGGAGGAATCGGAGTAGATGATCTTTTGTATGAATAATGTTTGTATTAGGGATATCTAGTGTGGTAATGGATCACCGGGAATAGTGTTTGGAGCTTTTTGCTGCGATCGAGTTGGAACACTAAGACATAAGAAAGTAAATTGCTTTTTTTAAAAGGGAGGTGTTGATGTATTTTGGGGAGAGTACTGTGGTTTGTTGCACTGCTCACTCATCTCATCACTTACTACTATATTCAAAGTTTAGAACTATAACTTCACAACACGTGCTTCGAACTCAAGATACAAGTAACAAGACATAAAGGGCAAATTTGAAATTTGAATTCACTTCAGGAACTAAACGTTTAGCCCATAAATCAATTCATGTGCTCAGCACATCGTCCCATAGCTTGCATTTATTCGAAGTCTGAAGTAAATGAGCCGCACCATGAGGAAACCAACATAGTGCATTCGCGACCAGCATGGATCCTGACCAGCCTGCACATCCACCCAGTCTGATCAGGTTTTCATGCTGTTCGCTTTCAAAGCCTATTGCAGTTAAAGAAACCGTTTGCGACCAGCATGGTGCGGATGCGTAGCTGGTCCGGATCCATGCTGGTCGTAAATGCACTGTGCTAGTTTTCTCATGGTGCGGTTCAAATATCCTGACTGCTCTCGACACACAGAATAATGGACAGATTTGGTCTTGCTGTAACCTACATAGACCTTTGACCTAGACATAGACATTTTTGCGGAGTAATATATACTTTCAGAATTTGATTTTTTGCAAACATTTAATACATTTTAAAAATGTCCTATAGTGGAAAAAATACAATGATTTTACAGGATATAAATGTCATTTAATGTAGCAGTTAAGTGTCATTGTCATGAAGAATGTAACTCTGATGATGGAGTTTTGCAGAAGCGAAATGTTTAGAAAAGATGACTTTCGTTTAGTTTTGTATGAATATCATTTCTTAAATATCGACAAATGTCTAAAGTTAGGGATCGTGAATGCCCGACATGTTCTGTGCGAATTTCATATTTTAGACAGTAACTTCGGAATTCTTCGGCTTAAAGTGTATATTACACGAGCACTGGTTTCGTACCAGCCAGAGTACGCCAAAATTACGAACGAGTTTAAACACAATGGAACGGAAATTACTGATTGCCCTTTCGAACTGGCTACCTTAAAGTGAAAATATATTTAATATTTCGGTAATTACTTTTGCCAGATGACGTGGACGATGAAAAATCCTAAATGAATAAAAGATATAATGCATTATCAGATATATTTCATTAGCAGCTGCTAACAATCTTACTATTAAATGCATACGTGTATCACTTATTATCCGCGCCCACAGGCACTGAATATTTGTTATGACTTATTGTGAGTGCAGTGTGCAGTGAATGTCGTTAATAGGTTTCAAATAATAAGATTTGAAACAGGTTACAGTGCCGAGTTATAGTAGTTGGGTTTTTTGTGCATTGTTAGACACTTAAGGTAGTTTGTCGACCTTCTTGTCTTTCTATGTCAATTAGGTTCTTTTAATTGCCAACATGATCACCCGACATTTTTGGTTATTGATAGATAAGTCTTTTGCGTTTGATTTAACACTTTAATTGAAAGAGTGGGCTTAAATAATTTCCCGCCCACCCTTGTCCCAATTCTGTTTCTTGGTTCTTTTGCGGTTTTCTGTGTATTTCAGGTACCTTCCATTGAGAATAAGAAAACACTTATTAGATAATAATTATAAATTTAATGCCATAATTTAATGATCACACGTTGTATAAAGAAATATAATAGAACAAAACTTACGATCAGCACTGATATTCTTATGAATATCCACTTAACCGCCAAATTACAGCCAAATAAAGCAAAAAAAAAAAAAAAAAAACAACAAGCAAATGAAAATGAAGCATAAATTAGCTATAAAAGGCGAATGCCTAAAATGAAGCAGAATGAGGACAACATGCAAAAAACATGAACTAAAAATGAAATATGAAACAAGCATTAGGAAGGCAACATAAAAGGCAAACAATTAAATGTCTTTCTAAACAAAGAATTGTGACTTGACTACTCAATGCAGCAAAGGGTATGACATTTTCACTATGCCGCTATTATATTGTTCATAAATAAAACCATTAAGTAGCATAAAAGCTAAACGTCAAATGTCTTTAGTCACATATCTTTGCACTGAATCAAATCATGCAGCATGAAGCATATAATAAGTATAAATCAATCAAAAATTAAATAATGGCGATGCAAAACTAGGTAACTAACATTCGCCTATTTTGCCTTATCTGACAAAATGAATCGAGATGAATGTACGGTGTATGAATGACTGAAATGACAAAAATGATAAAGATGATTACAGCTATTTTCAGAACATAGTGCTATTCAATATACAGAACTATGACTAGAAGTCATTAATATGACAAAGTGGAAATGACTCTGTGAAAGAAATGACCCAATCTAGCTGAACCTTCCAAATTTAGATGCATGCCCCCGTCTAATCTGGCAAAAAAATGATGTTTGATTTCCCCACAATGTGAAAAAGGTCTAAAAGACTTAATAAATTTGAAATTCAAATCTTTGGCTAATTTTGTGTCCAACATTTAATTACATTCCTTGATCTTTTTCTCCGTGAGCTTGATATCTACTGGTCTCGGAAGGATAGAAGAGACAATAATGTGAATTTCCTGTGAGATTTTACGAATTTTAGCCAAAAGGTTGGTGTAATCAGCTAACATGTCACTAACTGAGCAATTGCGAGCTATATTGTTAGTCCCAACATGTAAAATGATGTAGTTGAAGCCCTTTAATGATAAAAACCCTTTCTCTAACAAATAATGAATTTTGCCAATTGTTGCTCCAGGAAAGGATTTGACTGTGACACCCTCAATTGGTGGAATATGTTTGATGATTGAATCGCCAACAATTACCACTTTGCGATAGTTTGGAAGAAACATAATAAATAATGTAATGAACTAATATACACTAAAAACTACAAATTAAAAAATTAAAACACGTTTAAACATACAACTTACTATCATTAAAACGATAAATTTAGTTTTGTGGATGAGACACCGCTTTTCAATAGTACTATAATTATGTAACAATACACAGTTAACATAATCAATGTTTCTGTATTCTGCACCAGCACCAACTTGCTATCCACAAGTAAATTTCAACTTCCTCACATGACTTAAAGGTGACATACCAAAGAATACTGACTCAATGTGTTTCGTCAAATTGTCATGGAAAAAATATTTCTATTTAATCATTGCACTCACACCCCAGGGATGCGTAAGTCTGTGCCTCTCTAAAAAACTAAAACTGAAGAAATATATAAAATCATATACATACAATTCAAAATTTCTATTGAATAAATATCAACTTTCTCTACAATATCACTCATAAATTGTGATCATCATGAAATAATTTCCAGTCATTCATTGTTTCTGAACATCACGAGATCAATCACTTATTGTTTATGTTCATTCTGGATTAAATTAAAACACACCTTAACACATAATTATGTTTAACTGTCGTAATATCAAATTCTGTCTCCATTATAATCCACTTGTTCTAAACTGACGATTCATGTATGTATGGTATTAATACAAGACTGAAATGCTAATATGAGGTTCTATGACACGAAATCAGTTACTAAAGTTCCTGTCCAGAAGGTCTGCTCGTCCAGCTGTAAACAGGTAATCTTCTCTTTTTCAGATAGAATATACTGACTCATGACATATTCACTCATATTTTTACTGCTTTATAATGTTAAAATTAACAAGTTATTTATTTAAAAGACCTGATATTTAATTTAAATGCAATGAGATTCTATTATGATATCAGATACAAAGTTACTCCTATTGTTGCTGCCTTACCATGCTAATATTGACAAGTTATAATTTAAATAGACCTTGATACTGAATTACATCCAAATGTGAAGCTTTATGACATGAAATCAGTGACAAAGGTACCTGTCCAGAAGGTCTGATCATCCCGCTGTAAACAGATAATCTTCTCCTTTTAAGATAGAAGGTTCTGATCCATTACATAATAATTCACATTTGTTACAGATTTTCGTGCTCATAACCCTCACTCTGTATTTTATCAGAAATGTATTTTGATACTCGTAACTTATCTGTGAGTGAAAAATAAAGATATTTCTTATAAGCGTCTGATTTCCAATCGCCTGGTAATTGAATGATGTCAGCTGGAAGATTCAGCTGAAAGGCTAAAGTAGCCATACCTCTCCTAAAAGAGTGTGTTGAAAAATGAGAAGGGTCCAGACATATCATTTCAATAACTGAACGAAGTTTCTTTAAGTATGTATTATAAAAAAACTGGATTACCTGAATTCAAAATAAATAACGGGCAGGACATTGATCTAGGAATATATCCAATCATTCTATGATAAGCTTTCACTGGACATAAAGGAGAACCATTTATACATGTCAAAGGTACCACACGCAATCTTTCACCTTTTTGAATTGTTTTTGTCCACTTCATAGTAATTAAAAGACCAGTGGACCAGTGGAGGTAACTCTAACATCCTTACTTAATAAGAATTTAGGATTAAGTAATTCCTTTTTGGTAGTAGGAACTAAATTAGATTTTCTTGCCAATAGAAAAAAGGCAAACAAAAATAGACACCAAAACGTGTTATCATCCGGTGAAGATAAATCTAGTACTCTATATATTTTCTATAATAGATTTGTAGTCATTGGATGTGCTTGTCTAACCATATGAAGTCTTGTTTTAGACATGCCTTTTAAAGAAAGATTTAATAAAAAATTATTGACTAGTTCAATCTTTGCACCAAAAGTGTGCATAATTATAGGTGAGATACAGCTACGGAACAAGGCAACTGCCCTGGGACATAATGCATTCAAGATGGCAGTCTGATGAATATACATTGTAGATATTAATCTTACAAGTATGAGGCCTTAAATAGGAGTCTACCCATTGAAGAGCTGTGTCACACACGCCATATTGTGCTTTTAGGGCATCTAGAAGAACGTCGTGGTTGACAGTGTTAAATGCCGCACTTAAGTCAGTCGGAATAAGAGCCGTGACTTCATTTCATTCTATACCACTTAGAAGATCATTGACCAACCGAAGGAGCGCGATGTCACAGGAATGGAATTTCCTGTATGCAGACTGGTTCTTAGGCAAAAGACTGTTTTGATTTACATGTTTGTTTAATCTGTAAAAAACAGCTTTCTCAACAAGTTTTGATAGAAATGATAAATTACTCACAGGATGATAATTGGAAAGCTCTAGTTCAAGACCGTTGTTTTTACAAGCGAAGGTCTAACAACTGCTTGCTTGTATTTTACAGGGAAAACACCTTGTTGTAATGTTTGTTTGTTTGATTTGTTTGATTTGGGTTTAACGCCGTTTTTCAACAGTATTTCAGTCATGTAACGGCGGGCAGTTAACCTAACCAGTGTTCCTGGATTCTGTACCAGTACAAACCTGTTCTCCGCAAGTAATGCCAACTTCCCCACATGAATCAGAGTTGGAGGACTAATGATATCAGATACAATGTCGTTTATCAAATAGTCACGGAGAACATACGCCCCGCCTGAGGATCGAACCCGCGACCCCGACATCCGTAGACAAACGCTCTTACCCATTGAGCTAAGCGGGCGGGCTATTGTTGTAATGAGAAATTCACCAATTTAGTTATACTAGACGGAAGTTCATCTACATGTGATTTCAGAATACGTGTTGGTAAAATACCTAACTCTGAAGATGAAGTAATCAATTCAGCGATCAAATTTTTCACTTCAGCTTGATTTAATTCAGTAAATTTGTTTAAATTTTGTATATCCTTTACTTGGGGTTCAAAGTTTTGTTATTCACTTAGGGATTGACGTATTTTTGAGATTTTTGTCATGAAAAAGTCAACAAATTTTTCGGCCAATAAATTGTTAGTCTCTCCTTGAGGCAGGGGGTTTTCAGATTTGGTACCAGTTAGCTCATATACCAATCCATACAGAGTTTTAGCGTTCTCTGTCTTTTCACTGAGTGTGTTTCTCTTTTGACGTTTGATTTCAAGATGGTATTCATTTCTTACTTGTTTATACGGCTCAAAGTAATATGTTTTACCACATTTGAGCCAGATGAGGCGTAAGGATATAGATCATTTACTTATCTTCCACTGTACTACACCCTAAAGTCCTAAAATGTGACCGACCCTGTTCCGGAAAAATAGCATGACTTGATAACCTTAGATACATGATACTAATATATACGAATTTATTACATACATGTGTGTGTGTGTGTTTTTTTTTGTTTTTTTTTTGTTGTTTTTTTTTTGCTGCAAATGTTAGAATAATATCCATTTGGTTATTATTATTGTTGTTATTTATGTAACATAAAAGTAATTTTCACTGATGAACACAAAGTCTCAAGCAGCTATGTCACTCGTGAAAATGCTGCATCACTCATAAAAGATATTTCAATCTTACTTTTAAAGACACAAATATTCTCTATGTATAGCATATAAAAGTGTACCTCAACAATGAGTCAACTGCATGATTCAGTGAAGTATTTTGTATTTAATGTGACGCTCGAATACACAAGGAAGCCTATCATCAAAAATATTTCTCATAATACCAACTAATCACAAGTGATAATTTGAAATCAGCAACAGCAAAATAATAATAATATTAATATTAATAATAATTCAATAATTTTTTTTAAAAAAAGCAGACACATATTTTCAAATGAGTAATCCTTTAAAAAGCGAAATATACGTGACCAAAGTTAAAACTGTAATTGTATTTTTTATAGTACTATTTATTCTTACTTTATATCTTTGATTTTGTCACCTCGAATGGCTATTTATCTATAACGGACTTTTAGCGACTTCAATTCTGCGAAGTTTAATGTTATAGACTGTATTACAGAAAAATCCAGTGCAGCAATTCATAATAATTCGGCAAGGAGTCTCATCCTAATAAAGCCTTTGACAATTGACCCTGGTGCCGAATGATAAAATTGGTAGTCTACGAATTTTTCTTTGGGGCTTGTTGGCATTGTATGTGGCTACAGGCTACATCATATGCGTTCACATTACATACGAGCATCGTGATATTTTTTATGTACAGGTTTTCAGGGGAATGCCTTTCGGACACTGCGCAGAGAATATACGAAATTCAGGCAAATTCAGTTCATTTGATGAGTAGTCTCCGAAAGCTTCATACAGAATTTGTCTAACGTGTTCTCTTAAAAGATTGATAGTGAAAACATGCATGAGATGGCAATAAGTATAATCATCCGAAAATCGTTTTTTCAATATTAAGGCCGCCGCAGGGAAATAGTGCGGCAGCTTTAAATTGTCCAGGCTGTGACTGCTCAATATCTGTCTGATATTTTCAAAGTAAGCAGCAACCTTACGGGCATCTGTTTGAGTGCTCTGCGAAGCTCTCAATGGTCTACAGTCTCCACTTTCTTTTGGGCACCATGTCCAAGAACAATCGTGCGTTTTGCTCAACAAAATCGTAATGGTAGCGGCGGTCTAGTGGGTAAGGTTTAGGTCGCTCAAGCCAGAGGTCGTGGGCTCGAGTCCCACTTGGCTAACGACCATAACTTCTAATGTGACAACAGTACAGTTTCTTTTCCGGAAGCGGACTCGAGAGTGGTTTCAATAAGCTTGAAGCTTTCATCACAATCGAGCTAAAACAAATTACTAGTATGAACTAAACTAACAAAATCGTACAGGCTGCGAAGCCCGTGAATCTGTACTAAAATCACATTACCGCCTTCTGTCTCCACAAGAAGACTGCATGGAAAGAGGGATACGGGCAGCCTAATTATGGGCTTAGCAGACCAGTCGCAGGTCAGTTGCAAACTAAGTGAAATAAGCATACCTGAAGATTGTGTTTGTTCATTATTTGTTGGTTATTTTGAACTGTAAATAAAATCAAATATTTCAGAAATTTGATGGGTCAGAGCAATAATTTAGCTAATAAGTATCATAATGGTCATGCATTTAAACGTTATATTCGTGGGTTTATGTAAACTGAATTGGCACACTAGCGACTTTACATGTTTAGTTTTCATATCATATATTTTGCTCTTCTTTGAAATTATCAGCACATTTATGATATACATCTGTTGTGTTTATTACAAACGACCCCTTTGTATGACATTTATATACCTGTCTTTCGGTAAAACATTTTGGATGTTGCCTGATAAAAAGTTAAACTTTTCTCTCAGTCCATGCTCAATTATGTATTTCCAATTAGGAAATGTGTGATGGATCCCGGTCACAGCTGATATCGCAACAACCTCAGTTGAGATAACAAAATTTATTCTCACCTAAAACAAATAAAACAGGATATATTTGATGCTTATCAAGGATAAAATGGAAATTGTTATGGATATGTGACTTTTCTTTGCTTTATTAATAACTTATTTTTTACTGACCTAGTTTTTCGATATCATCATGATGATGTACGATGTTTCTATTCTATGGTGATCCGGTATGTTCTATCACAATACTGACAAACAGGGTGTGACCATTTTTTCAAAGTCTAGATTGTTCATGGCTTTCAAGGATCTTTTATAATTCTTGGTGATACATGTGAGTTCTTGAACCTTGCATGTTACTTTGAATAAGAAGTTGTCTGAGGACAGGGTAAGAACTTAATGAAAAACATTCCTTTATTTCTAAAAAACAAAAAATACCAGTTTTGAAGATTAAACATTAAAATATATATGTTTAGCATTGTGAATTTAAAAAATCATATTCTTTGGACATATTAAGTACGGTGTACTTTTCAATGGAAATTCAAATATAATAATTGAATTTACATTACTCTTAAATAAGGTTTGAAGTCAAAACCTTGATGTGAGCTTTGGCGTAACGACTACATTAATACTCCCGAATATGACGACTCAAGTGTATGAACATAATTTGTGATTGAAATATGACGGACGGGCAGACGTCCGCTAATACGTCCGTTACACCAAAACTTGCGTACAAAAAGACGTAGGAATAAGAAAATAATGATTACTCATTGCTTTCAAATAGTTAACATGCTGTCGGTTCCTTTTAATGTCTAGCGATCGATTTAATGAATTTGTACACTCACTCTTACATAAAAGGTAAACTTTTCACTACATGTACACCAGATTTTTCGATTAGCATATCAATACACCATCTATGTATCTGCTAAACCATAAATGTTGTATTTGTAAATAATGTTGTATTTGATTTCAAGTTAATATTAAGTCAATGTCGGCTTAACTGTAAGTTATTTATAAATATTATTTCGTCCATTATCATTTTGCAAAGAAAGCGGAAAATGCGTTCATATATGTCAAAAAGTAAGCCGAAAAGAGAGTTGGTGTTAGTAAGATCATTACCCAACTTCCCGCTTGAACACGTAAAATTTCACACTGTTCAAACAAATTGACTAAATTCAGTCACATTGGAACTGCAATTAACATACAATCCATCCTCTGGTCGACCTAAAGATGTTTAGTCAAGTCGTAGTTTGCTTTCGTGGGGTTCAGTAGAGCACTGCCACAGTTATACCTATGACTGTCAAGCACCATTTATATGGCTTGCTACAGGCTAAGTTTTGCAAGAAGCCGACCGATATAAACTGAGTTCTCGGCAGGCAAAAGCATCAGTTCTAAGAGCGTTATCGAAGCGTGGATATCAAACGCTGATCATCATCTGAAGTGTGACTATTGGTCCTTGAGAGTGGAAAAGGAAACGGATACTTCCACTTATATGTTTCTGAGAGTAACGACTTACTGCACACCTTTTATGTCCCTAGAATACTTTAAAAATCTACTGAAACTGAAACTGAATATTTCGATTAAGCGCCTATTTTTATACAATGATATATATCAATGGCGTTGTACATAATAATAATAATAATAGTTTTTATGACAATATTAATAATGACAATAATAATAATAACACCCTTGTTCTTACAGTCATGACCGCACCCCTCCCCTTGAGGTAATTTTACCCTTATTGCAAATATGAGTGCTTAAAGCATCTGGTACACCGAGACGAGCTGAATATAGATGTTCAACCCCCCCCCCCCCCCGTTAATAGTGCTATCATATTCTATTTAAATAAGAAATACTATACATTTCCCTACCCTAAAAGCCTTACCAACATGTAGGTTTATAAAACAAACCTTGGTGGAAATAAAAATGCTGAATATAATGTAAAAACTTTTACAGAAATTTAAAAGCTATCACCTGCTACTTTCGCATTATAAACAGTTATCAAACAAAAATTAAAACAATGCTACGAAATCTCTGAAATACAATGTCTTAAGATTCTTTTATAATGTGTCAAGTGATTTACTTTTACGTAGTTCTAACGTCAGATCAGCTACGATAAATTTAGTCGATAGCAAGCTCTTGAAAATATCGAACCAGATCTAGTCGTGCGACTATGCAAGACCATCTTCTACGAATGCTTGCGACTTCAAGCCATCTCGGGTTCTAATTTGTTGTTATGTTGTCTTATCTCTCTGCGTGACTGGGTCTTTTCACACTTACTTATTACGGTACAGTTGAAATATCTTCGGCGTGAAAAGAAACGAGCATGTAAAATGTTGTCGTCTACCTATCTACCAGTTTCATTTACGCATTGTATATTACTCCTAATGGTTTAGTCAACAGCATCTAATCGTTGAATCTGAATTCGTCTAACATGAAAATTAAACAGAATATAAAACATATATTTACCGGATAAGGGTCCACATTTTAAGACTGAGTGCCTTTAAAACCTCATTTATCTTAAAATTTATGCATTTGCAATTAAATTTCAACGTTTCAATGAATAGGTTTAACGAATTTTTCTTATATGGTTCAGCCTTATTTCTTCATAATTTGCATTCTTTCTGAAGGGGATCGGGGCAACTTCTGCGGGTTATTCTAAGTACCCATTAAAACAGGACAGTTCGGGTTTACCATGACATGTACAAGATGTTGTCCTTTTCAAATATTTCTGGGT
>NW_026459527.1:0-15504 GCF_021730395.1 Mercenaria mercenaria | reverse complement strand
AAAAGCTAAAAATGTGAGTGCAATTACAACAATAAAAAAATAGCATAAAAAGGTCAGCTATTTTCGTGTGAAAAGTAATGATAGAAAATTATTTTTACATTACAACATTGCTATTATTTATGTAATTGATTAAGTGGTTCTATATTAAAAATACCTTTATTATTTGGTCGAGGGTGTCGTATGTATTTTTGTATGTTTTTTTTGGGGTTTTTAACGCCTTTTTTCAACAGTTTTCAGAATGTAACGGCGGAAAGTTAACCTAACCGTTCCTGGATTCTTTTACCGTACAAACCGGTCCTCCGAAAATTTAACTGAAACTTCACAACAGGGAATTTTGGGTAGAGGACTATGATTTCGGGACACAATGTGTTTATAAATGGTCATGGAAAAATTTTTATCCCCAGCCCGCGGTTTCCAAACTCAAAACCCCTTTCAATCCGTAGACCAAGTTTGCGTATTTGAACTAAGGTGCGGTTATAGTATGTATGTAGTTGGAATGTTAATTTTTGTCTAAGGTACACCTGTATTAGCGGTTTTGCAAAAAATCTCGATTAATTTTGTTAATTTTAAACTTTGTTCATATTCTTTAGGATTTTTTGGTACCTCTTTTTTATTTTTACTTTTAACTTTTTTGGTTTAAATTTTAGTTTTCAATCAGAGTCCCCGGGCAAAAAAGATTTTAATTTTATCGGTTTTAGAAAAAAATTCATGAAAAAAAAATTTGAGCAAAAAATTTTGTATTTGTGTCTATGATGTGGGTACTAAAATTTTCTGGTAGAAAAAAATTTTTAAACAAAGCCCAAAGGGGAAAGGGGAATGAAAAATTTTCATCAATGTGGGGAAGCGATGTAGAAGGCAAAGGCAGGTGAAAAGTTTTTCAATTTACAGTGTTAGTCAAAAATAGAAAAAAATTTACCCCCAAAAGTTTTTTCCCCAAATTTCCCCCTTGACCAGGGCCAAGTGTCAAATGAGTATCTGGAAATCAGGTTGCCCCTTTTTTTAAAAACATTAAATTTGAAAAATTTTTAAAATCAAAGGACATTACTCAGACAGATTTTGTCACCCTTTTCAAATTAAAAAATCAGCCCCCAAAGTCTTCAACCCATTTATTTCTAGGTACTTGATTCCCTGTTATCAATTTTTTCAGCCATAAAATAAAGGGGGCAGGGCCCAGAGAAGTACAAAAACAGTATAAATTCATATTTAAATTAACAAGTATTTTTTAACAGCTTACGGGTTCTCTAAAATTGTGATTCCCAAGTTTTTATAAAAACTAGTGTATAGGAAAAAATTAATCGTTACAATTATGGGGTTTCCCTTTTTAAATGTAGTTTAGTTGTTTTGCATCGTAAAAAGCTCCTGTACACGACTCTCCCATTTCCTACTCCCTCTGGTTACCTCTTTTGAGACCCTTTTTTGCCATGGTTTTGGGTTTTTCTTATTTTCTCCGTGTATGCCATTTAAATTGTACTCCATTAGAGTTTAGGTAAAAAAAACTGGGTGAATGCCCCCTGGCGAATCAAATAGGGCCCATTTTTTGGCCCCTTTTAAAAAAAACAATCAGCTTTTTGGCATGCATGTACACAGTTAAAAAAATTTTATTGAAATGTAACAGCAGTCAAAAAAATTATTAAAAAAAGAAAAAATGTGACGACACGATGTCGGATTGTCATTTTTGCAAAAACTTTATGCAACTTGTATTTGGGCAGTAAATTAAAAAACAGTTTGTTGCCCTTTTTTGGTTATTGAAAAGTCAGTGCTGCTTTTAGTTTCAGAATTTGTTTCCTGTGTGGAGTTTAGGGCATATTTGAAAGTAATTCATTAATGCTAATAGGGCATTTTATCTAAAAGGGGTAAGGGTTTTTCTCTATATAGAAAACGCACTGGCCCTTTTTGGGGGACAATATTCTCTCATAAAACCCCCAATTTTCATGCTTTAAGGAGTCAGTTCATTAGAAAACGGGAAAAGAAACTCCCCAATCCTCTTTTCGGGAAAATATTTTGTATTCAGATTAAAATTTAGTATTATCACTTCATTAGGGATGGTGGTTTCAAATTCAAAAATAAGAAAATTTTTCTAGAAGGAAAATTTTTAAATTTACCAGAAAATTTTTTGATCTTTTTCCCAAAACCCTTTTTCATAATTGTTTTAAAACTAAACCAGCAAAAAACCTTACTTTTTCTTGGGCAAAAGTCTTTGGTGTTTCCCAAGTTTAAATTTTTCCTCCTAAAAGCATATTCCCTTTCTTTTCCCTTCACCAAGATTAAATTCGGGAATATCATTGCTGCGGGATTTTTCTTTAAAAATTTTTCTTTAAAATGTTTTCTCTTCTTCACTAAAAATTGGGGCTTTTTTAAAAATTTCGAAAAAAAAAGGGCCCTTTTCTTTAAAGTACAAGCTTTGGGAATTTGTAAAAAAGTAATGAACAAATCCATTTAAATTTTTTGGGGCCCCAGAAATGTCCGACACTTTTGGGAAATCTATTTTAAATAGGGAGGCCAGGGACAAGACGGGGACGGGGATGCAATTCTGTCTTTGTTGCTGCTGCTTTTTTTGATTTGGGTTTTGTAACATACCAATGTTTTTCATGTTTATTGTTGTCTTTTAATTTTTCCCTCAAAAACAAAAAACATCATTTTTTCCCTTTTGAAAAAAAATTTTAGGGGGGTTAATTAATATTTTAAATATGCAAAAATGAAAAAAAAATTTATTAATGGCATTTAGGGTTACAAAATTTAAAAAACCTCCCCTTGTATTCATATCAACATGCGGCAAAAAAATTTCCTAAAACATTAAATCGGATAAAAAAATTTTTTTATAAAGTTTCATTTTTTTTCATTTTTTTTTAAAAATTTCAGAAATGCTTAAACAGTGGGAAAAAGAAAATTTTCCTATAAAATTAAAACGAGTTCTGTGCCTTTTGTTTTTTATTCACTTGTTTGTCTTGGAAACAAAATGTTTTAAACCCCCACGAGTTTGAAACAAAATTTTAAAACTTTAAAAAAAAATTTTATTCTTTTCCTACCCCTTAATGCGAAAATTTAAACACAATAATTGCGATTAATTAACGCGATACGAGAAAAAATTAACATTTTTTTTCACGGTTTAAGCCAAATTTCTCTGTAAAAACCCAAAAAATTAAAAAAAAGGGGTGGGAAAACTCTTTGGTTAAGAATTTCTTTTTATTTGCAACCTTTTTGTATTAAATAATGTATGAAGAATTTAGGAAAAAAGAGTTGTATCGGCCCGGGGTTAACAGGGGGAAAGGGAAACATTTTTCATTTTGCGAAAAATGTCTTTTTCTGATATTAAAATTTTACTAAAATGCTAAATTTTCCATTGCAATTTCTATGGTTTCTATGTCTAAAAAAAGGCCCATGATTTTTTATTTGTCTAAAATTACTTTTCCTTAAAAAACAAGTATTATCTTTCAAATTTTCACAGTTTTAGAAGCCAAAAATTTTTATATAAGAAAAAATAAACTTCAAGATTTTTTAAATTTATTTTTAAAGGTTTTTTTTTTACTGTTTTTTTTTTAATGTTTTTTAATGGAGAAATATTTCACCTTCTGAAAAAAAAAACCTTTGGTATGGATGAAAGCGAGCAATGTTTACACTTTTAAAAACTTAAGGGGGAAATTTTGGGGGGTCATTATTTTTGGTCTTTTTAGAAAATTTTTTAAAAATTTGACAAAAATAAATTTTTTCAGAAAATTTTAATTATGCAAAAATTAACAGAAAAAATTGTAAAATTTTCCCTTGCCGTTTCGCCCTTTCAGCAAAACTAATTATTTTTTCCCAAAAAACTTTCTCTAAAAATTTAAAAAAAAATTGGTCCGATACCAGGGAAAGGTACAAAAAAAATTTAAAATTCAAATTTTTTTTTTTTTAAACCCTTTTCTGTTTCAATTTCGTTTCTTGAAACAAGAAACGTTCACCAAAAAAAGCTGTCGTACATCAAAAGAACCTAAAGCAATCCCCAAAATTAAGAAAAAATACAAGACAAAAATTGTTTAAAAACTATAAGTATTGTCACAAGGTCTTTCAAAAACAGTCTTGTATGCCTTTTCTTTTTTTTTGGGAAAAGAAAATTATGATTTTAAAAAAAGCGTTGGAAAAAATTTTGACAAATTTTAAACGGGCCCCAAAAGGGTACTGTAGGGGTTACAACCACGACTTTCCTTTTCTTTCAAGTTCCCTTTGTTAAAACCCTTTTTTTTGTTTTCAAAAGACGTTTTATTTTTTTTGTAAAAGGGGAAAAACCTTTTCCCCAAAAAGATAAAAAAATTTTTAAACCGGGTTTTAATTTTAAATTCTGTTTAGTCCTTTCAATTTTTAAAAAGCAGGGATTAAAAATGGCAATGTTAATTTGATTTTGAGTTATTTAAATTTAATCTTTTTGATATTTTTAAAAACTTTTTTATGTTCCCAAAAAGGGAAAACTTTGGTAATGGCTGCCCCAAAAAAGGGGACTGTTACCAGCGAATCTGTCTTATAAAGGCAAGTTGAAACTTTTGAAAATTTCCCTATTGAAAATTATGTATTTTTTTAAAAAAATTTTAAATTTAAATTTTAAAGTGAAATGAGCTCTTTTACCTTTAAATGCAAAGTAGACAACGTTTGTTGTTAGTACGTGTTTGGGAGCTAAAAAATGAAATTTTAAGATTTTTTTCAAAAATTTGAAAATTTGGGACCCATCCGGTCTTTTGCATTTTTTTTTTAACATTTTTGTTTCGAGTGGTTTCAAATTATTTTATCTTTAAAAATTTTTTCCCTTTTTTAAGGGACAAACCCTTTCTATACTTCTGTTGTAATAAACAAACTTTTTTTAAATGTTTATCTTTTTTCTGTAAAAATTTTAAAAATTAAAATTTGTGAAATAGGGGCTAGTTTTTTTTTAAACTCATTGAAAAAAATTAAATACTGTTTCACTATGAAAAAACAATAAAGGGGGGAAACATTTACACAAAAAACATAACATTTTCCCTTGTTTTAAAAGGGTATATTAAATTACGGTCATCATGAATACCAAATCTTAAATTATTTGCCCCCCGTAAAATTTGTTTTCTTCCTTACACTGAAACAAAAAAAATATTTCTTCGTCTGAAAAATTTTTGCCCCTTTTTTTCCCGGTAGCCCGTATTTACATTTTTAAACATGCACCCGTTACTTTTTAAAACAAAAATAAACATTTGCTTAAAAGTAATCAAAGTTTCTCTTTATTGGGATAAAAAATTTTTAAAAAACCGTTCTTGTTTATGGTAAAAACCCCCAATAGTCGTAAGCGCTTTTCCCCCCGGGACGTTTTTTAGAAAGTTTAAATGAATTGTTTAAAAGCTATATATATAAAAAAACACTTGCACTTTTTAAATTACACTTTCACTGAATTTTTTACATAAAATTTTTTACTATTCATTTAAAAAGTTATCAAGTCAAATCAAATTAGATTTTTGTTAAAAAATAATCACACGACGCTTAAAAGGTTTTGGATTCCTTTACTAATCGGCACTTTGGTTATCAAAAGACGAAAAATTTCCTAAAAAAGGTGGTTTTTTAAAACACGTCTGTCACAACGGGGGCCTTATTTCTTCTCGAAAACTCAACCCAATTGGCCATTTTTTTTATTTTTTTTAAAGGGTTTAAACGAAAAAACCTTGTTTGCTTCGGCGGGACTAACTGAAACAAAATTTTTCAAATTGTGTTTTGATTTTGTTTAAACTTTTTAAAACTATTCTCTT
This sequence comes from Mercenaria mercenaria, assembly GCF_021730395.1. Lineage (NCBI taxonomy): Eukaryota > Metazoa > Mollusca > Bivalvia > Venerida > Veneridae > Mercenaria > Mercenaria mercenaria. The sequence goes on along the minus strand of NW_026459527.1, from coordinate 9,766 downwards.
TTTCCCTTTGATATGCTCTTTTTATATGATAAATAAGTCAGTTTAAATTATTTGAAACCGTCTTTTTAACGAGGTTAACAAAAAGTTTTTCAGTTCCCGTGTATGGTACAGTTTGAAAAATTATTTTCTTCTTTTTTGGGAAAGATTTCTTTTTGTTGATTTTTTATGAAAATTTTTCATTTAAAATTTTAGGAACTTTTTTAAAACAAATCCTTTGATTGACATAATTAAATCCCCTATAAGAAATTTTTCCAAAAAAAATTTTTTAAAATAAACATTTTATTTTTTTTTTTTTTTCCCCTTTCCTGTTTTTTTTTTTTTTTTTTTTTTTTTTTTTTTTTTTTGTTTTTTTTTTTCCCCAAAAATTAAAAAAATATGTATAAAAAAAACGGAATCTTTGTACCTTTTTTTATCCATTTTCCTGTTATATTTCCCCGTTTCCCAAAAATTTTTTTTCGTTTTTTTAGTGTTGTGATTTTTGAAATTATTGCCCAAAAAAAAGGGAAAATTTGTTTTAAAAATTGATGTTTTAAAAATTCTTTCCCTGCTACAATTTAAAAGTAATTAAAATAAAAATTTGTTACCCCTACGGAAACCACATAATGTTCGGAAACCCAAACATTCTTAACACCTTTAAATTTAAAATTTTTTTTTAAATTTTCCTTTTTATATCCAGTTTTTTTTCTTTTTTATAAAAAACAAACCTTAGCTTTTTATACTTTCACAAACTTGTCTACGTCATCGCTCACAAAGCTGGGAAAGTGTCATGGGGGTTTTAAATGAAACATGATAAAAGGAGCACGCTTTATTGGTTCTCGATTAACTTTTTAAAATGATTCTTTAAAATGAAAGAATCGGGTTTAGTTGCGGTTTGAAGAAAACCCAAACCTATAATATTAGTAACGAGGTTTTTTCCAAAAACCGAAATCTTAACCCTTTTCCGGGTGAAAATAGCAAACAAACAGAAAATAAATCAAGGTAGGGAACCCAAATTTTTTTTGGGGAATTTCCCATTTTACAAAAAAAAGCTTAGATAAATAAAAAATGTGATTAAAAATTTAAACAAGTCTTTTTTGCTGCTGGAAAAAAGGGCTAAATGTGTGTTAGAATAATAGCTATTGTTACTCCTTATATATTTTTTGGGAAAATTAAATACGAATATTGTTTTTTTGGTGAGGTGTATTTGTTGATTTTTTGGCCCTGTTAAAAGCGTTATCGACCGGGGCTTTTACCCCGGGGTTTGATCCCGCTTTTTTTTAGGCGATAAACCCACATATCAATCGACCATAAAACTTTTCTTGTTTTTTTATTTTTTGATTCAGCCTTCACAAAGTTTAAACTTTAAATAAAAAAAAAATCTGACCCTTTGGTGTATTTTTCGTGTAAATTATATCGACGTCGTTTTTTTTTTGACGTCAAAACTTGATAAACGAAACGGGCGGGAAGACAATTTTTTTTTGCTCCCCTTTGTTTCAATATGGCCTTTTATCTTTTGATCATGTGACTACATCTAGCCTATGTAAAGGATTTTAAAAATAGGGGTTAATAAAAAAAGAAAATTTTTGTGAAAAAAAACTTTGAAAATTAAAAAACTGGGATATAATTTTTTTTGCGTTTGTTTTTAAAAGCGAAAGAAGAACATTGGGTTTTTGGGGCCGAAAGTTCCACTTTCTTTGTTCGTCGTGGTGTCAAAAATTTTTTTGCAAATATAAGGGGTTTCCCGGTAAACATTTTTTTTCATAATTAAATACAATGCGGAAAATTCCCAAGATTACTCCATACGGCTGAATTTAATTCTTTTGCCGTTGACGGGTTGTTTGTTTTTTTACGGGTTTAATACCCGAGCTTTTAAATAAATTTATATGCCCTTTTTTGGGCCCTTTAAGCATTTTTCAAGCTAGTTTTGGGATAGTCCCCCGTCCTTCGTTTTTCCCATCTGTCATACTTTTTTTACGTTTTAACTTGTCAATTTTAAAATTTTGATTTTTTTGTTTTTTATATAGTTTAAACGAAAACAGTGATATTAAAAACAGAATTTTTTTCATGAAGGGGGAAATTAAAAAATTTTAAAAAAAAACATGACTTAAAGCGAGATAGGGTTCGAATTCAGCGAAAAATGTTCCTTTCAAATCCTTTAAAATTTTTACCCATAATAATCTTATATTTAAGAATTAGTTTGCAATTTTGTCTTTTTTTAAAAAACTCGGGTTTTGCGTTTTTTTTTTTTTTTTTTTTGGACCCGAACTAATTCAAAACTGGCGCTGGGGAAAATTTGGCATTTTCATTATAACATGTTATTTACTGCGTTGATTTAAAAAGCAATTGGGGCATTTGCATTACAATCAAACATAATTTTTTGCAAAAATTATATTGGTGTATGGGGTGTTGATACATTTCTTTTTTTCTGTCTCATTTTTCTGCTGTTAAACTTAATTTTAGGGGAAAATTGTTCAGGCCTTCAGTTGCATGGTTAAACCTTTTAATAATTATTATTCAAAAATTTATCAGTGAAAGTTTCAGTCTTTCTGAGGATTGTGACCAGAAAAGCTTTATTTTTTCTTTCTAAAAACTAAATTTTTTTTAAAGTTTAAATTTTAAATTCGGAAAGTTTTTTAAAACCCCCCATACGTGATATTGCGAAAAAATAACTTTCTTTTTAAAAAATTATTTACAGTACAATGAGCCTTCAATTTTCATCAGATCTTTAGGGCACTGTTAAAAAAATATTTTTTTCAGGGGTCAAGGGTATTTTAACTTTTGTTTGTGCTTTAACTGCTCAGCGGGAAACTTTTTTTTTTAAAAAAATGTAGCTTTATCAATATAGGTAAAAAAAATACTTTTTGTATTAAAAATTTATTTTTCCCTTCGTTTTAAAAAAAATTGTCTAGTAAGATTTATGAAGGAATTTTTTATAGGAAAATTTCTTTAAAAAAAATCACAAAAATTCTACGATTTTCTCGCTTTAAACAGGCTGTATATCTATGTGATGACCAAAATTTTAAATTTTTTTTCATTTTGACTATTTTGGGCTCTTTTTATTTATTATTTGTTATATATGCTGTAAATTTTTCTATGATGTCCTTTAGGTTTTTCAAAGTGAGTAATTTAAATTGTTTTTTATTCTAAATTTGAAACCCCCTTTTATTATTTTATACACGACTACCCCCTCACCCTTTTAAAACACTTAGATAAAAAAAATCAGGATATTAAAATGGATTTAAGTATGTTAAAAATTTTTAGTCTTACAAATACGCATTAGTTATTTTACAAAATGAAAATGTTTCCCAAAATAAGAGACGACTTTCACTATGGGCTGACGAAATAAAAAAACTATTAAAATTTGTGTCTTGTTCCACAAGTTAAAAAGTTTATAAAAAGGGGCTTTACAAAATTTAGGGTGAAAAATTTTAAAAGGGTAGCGTAGATATTTATTTGCAGTGATTTTAGTTATACAAAAAGAAATGTTTTAAACTACCAATATGGCGAGAAAAAAATTATTGTTCAACAGCGGGTTCATATTATAAAAAAAAACGTGTAAAAATTCTGGAAATAATGTTCTGTAAAAAATTTGTTATTTTAAAAATGTTTCCCGGTTTTTATCGGGATTTCTAAAATTACATATTTAAAAAGGGGGTGGCGTCGTCATGAAGGTAGTATATTACCTTTTATGGGCGTCATTTAGCTCTAAATTTTTTGAAATAATGCATACATTTGAAATACTTGTATTAATTAAAATTGTTCTTCAAAATTCTTCAGGCAGTTGTGTATGAGGTTTTCGTTAGTTACAACGAGTTTTTTGACGTTAAATTTTAAATCTGTGGGATCTAATTGTGTATTATTCCCAAAAAAGCCTTTGAAGGTGGGCTTGATTTTTGCTTTTATAATATTCAGGGCGTGAGGGGCCCAAATTTGGGCCCCTGGACCTGACGCTGTTTTATCTATGTTAGACAAAGCAAATTTTCCAACTTTAAATTTTTGGGGGAAAATAAATTTAGCTTGCTGCAGACAACTGCCCCTTTTGGGATGTGGTTCTTTTTGTTGTTTTTATTCAATTTAATTTTTTTTTTTAAAAAGCTTGTGTAAGCCTTTTTTTTACCTATATTTGCAAGTAGTGCTATAATTTTAGGTTATTAGCGTAGTGTCTCGTTTTTAAGTTTCAAATTTTAACGGGGCAGGGAAAAAAATTTTGTATTAAGGTTAAAATTGTTTTTTTCAAAACTGTATTTAAAGCTTTTGGTATCCTTTTTTCAGGTCCAAAAAAAAGAAAACCCTTTTCGTCCTCGGTTACCCGCTTGGAGAATTTTGACGCCGCGTCACCAGAAAAAACCAGTACATGATTGGGAACTTCTGGAAAACACGGTAAGCTTTAATTTTAGGGTTAAAGACAGAGGGTTTTAAAAAGTAAATTTAAAGGATCTCGGCGGGAAATTTTGTGATGGTATTTGGAAATGATTTAAAAACATAGGAATTAGCATGGGTGACCCTTTTTTTTAAAAAAATTTTTGTTTAAATTTAAAGAAATAATCAAAACATTCGGGTTATTTAAGTCGGGTTTTAACGGGATCAAGAGTTAAAATTGGGAAGGGGGTTTTTTAGCCCAAATGGTTATATATTCAAAAATCAGAACGATGTAAGCACTGGGCCCTGCCAGACATATTTGGGAAAATAACAATTTAAAAGCATTTATTAAAAATTTTAAAGTTAAAGAAAACAATTTCTGAAATTCAGGGTTTCTTTACCCCAATGTCGGTCTTGAACACCCAAAACTGAGTTTCTTTGTATGTTGTTGCAAAAAGCTATTTATTTTTTCTTTAAAGGGGTTTGATCGATGCAGGGTTTGGGAACATTAAAACACCCGTTTTCCGAAAAGGGAAGGATTGGTTTTACCATTACAACATATAAAATGAAGCGTTAGCAACGTTCCTTTTTAACCAGCCTGTTACCCATGACGGAGGAAGTGGGGGGGGGTTTGGAGGGCAAATCTTTATTGTTGATAGATTTAAGAAAGTCGCAAAATTTTCTTTTCCCTTTTAGTTTGAGGAGCCCGGGGGTTTTTTAAAGGGGAGAGTCAATGTAGACGAAAACGAGGTGCGCTTTGTTTTTGCAAAAGCAAACCCTTTTGGAGACCCGAAAAAGGCCCAAAGGTGGGACGCCCTTTTTTCAAGATAATTCCTCTCCCTTTTTGCTGTCAGTGCCCCCCCCCTTTCCCCGGGGTTTATGCCTGCTCCAGGGAAAAGTCGTAAAAGTGTTTGGCCCGTTTTAGTTTAGTTTATAAAAGACAGTTTTTAAAAGACAAAATTAAAATAAACATGTGTTATTTTAATGTCGTATGAATGAGGCATTTAGAAAATCAAGTTTAAAACAAGACAAAAAGTTTAAAAATAGGGGTTTTTTTTTGAAAAAAATGGTTTTTGTTTGGATTTTAATTGAATAAAAAATATTTCATAATGTTTGTAAGAAACGTAATTTTGACTTTAACGTTTTAAACGACGTCATGTACTTTTCCCCTAAAAAGTACTAGGGATTTTACTGCCAACCTTATTTATTTTTTAAATTTTGTACCCCTTTTTGTATACATTTTTTTTTTAAAAATAATTGGAAAAGGGCAGTTTGAAACTGTTAAAAACATGAAAAAGCTTTTACCGGCTCATATCTAAGTGGGGAAAAAAATGCTTGATTCGTGTGCGTATTTATCAAAAAGGGGGTTTAAAAAAAATTGTTACTTTTTTGCAAGTAAATTTCCAAAAATTTAGAAGTTTTAAGATATTTGAAAGTGCCAATAAGTTTGATAGGATATATTTTGAAAATGTAACCCCATAGAAATTTTAAATTTTAAAATTTTTTTTTTAAAAACTCTTTGAAAGGGAAAAAAGATACAGTTTATTTTAAAAAAAAAAAGGGGCAGGTCAATATATGAAATTTTCTTTTTTGATACTATGCCAAAAAAAATAATTTATAATTATTAGAAGTGCAAAGATTATGAATTTAAATTTAACAGGAGGGTGTCAAAAATTTATAAAAACATCTGAAAAAAACCCCCCCAATTTAAAAGTTGAGTGTAAGCAAGGGAGGTTTCCCCTACTTTTCCAACCTTTGGGATAACACAAAAGAGAAACACAAAACCATGGTGTTCCCCTTAGGGGCCCGCGCCTTTCTACCCAAAGGGGCTGAAGCGAGAAGGTATGACGGAAAGATAGCAAAGGGGTGCAGTCAAAAGGCAAAGGGAATTTTACACTTTTTGTTTAAAACGTTGTATGAAGGGGGAGGCGCAACGTATGTGGCAAAGTGCAAAAAGTACGTGGTGGGCGCCGTTTATATTTCTTTTGGGGTTTGCCAAACGTACAATCACCTTCATCATCAGTGTAAGGTTTGCAATCGGGACTGTCGGCCCCTTCCCCATTGTACTGTGCACTTCACCATCGTCCTGTCTTGCTTAAACCTTGTATTTCCGTTTCTTCACCATTGTAATACTGCAATTTGCCATTTTTACTGTCACACTTAATTTAAACTTTTGGTAAGCTTCACTTTTCATAATGTCTTTTCTCCGCCATCGTACAAATTTTTTCTATGGGCTCACAGGGAGCAGGCGCTTGCCCTAAAAGAACACCTTTCATAACCATTGAGCCCTTGAAAACAGTTTATCTCCTTTGATGTTTTTTTAAAAATTTTTTTTTGATGCCCCAAATTTAAAGTTTTTAAGTGGTTGTTTAAGTAGGTGGCTGCTTCAGAAAAGTTGAAAAAGAAAGTTGGGGTCAGTTTGGGGGAAGTTAGGTGATTGGGTGCTTAAGGGAAAATGGCTGTTATAAGGGGGCCCTTTTGGCCCGGGTTTAACTGTAGTCCCCTTTCAAAAATAAATGTTTAGTATTCTGTACCCCACTTAGGGTAAGTGGTTTTGAAGAAGGGTTTGGGGGTTTTTTAACACACTAAATAGTTTTTGTTTTTATATTCTGTTTTAAAAATGAAACTATTTTCCCTTTTCCACAGCCCCAAATCAAGGGGCCCCTTTAAATGCTGTTTAAAATACATTTTTTTTTGAAGAATTTTTGTCAGTGCTAAATAAAAATCAAAAGAAAAAAAGGGGGGGGAAAGTTTTTGGGGTCAAGAAAAATATTTTTTCAAACTTTAAGGGAAACAGCTAAAAAGGCCCCAAAATTTGGGGGTGTTTGATTTAAGTTACCCTGAAAAAAATTTTTCATGTTTTGATTTCAAAATGAAAATGCTTCCTTTATGTCCAGCATAGATCTTGGGATGTAAAATTTTTGCCAAAAAAAAATTTCAAAAAAAATCTACAGAGCAAAAAAAACCGGGCGATATTTGAAAACTGCTATTTGCGGAAATTTCCATTTTTTTCCCCGAATCTTTTTATTTAGTGTCTGTATGCCCCAGATGGGAGGTAGCCACTAGACCGATTGTAAAGGGAATTTTTCATAAAATTTCGATTTTTGTTTATTTTTTTTTGTTTTCCATAATAGTGACAAAATAAGTGACCCGTTATTTTACGAAATCTGTTTTTGTCCCCGAGAAAATGATGGGTTTTGGTTTTGGGGCCTTGGATGATATAGACTGGGTTTTATTTTACAAAATTTAAAAAACCCAAAAAATTAAAAAAAGGAATGCATAGTCAGGAGCTAGTAATGTTAGGTTTTGGGAGGAAAATTTTCAAGAGAGGACGATGGATTGCTTTACCTTTTAAAATGTTGTTTAAAAGGCTCTTTTTTTCCTTCAGAATATTTATTAACTTTAAATTTCTGCCCCAGCAATACTGCATATGCATCCCATGATAATATGATTTTTATTTTCATTTTAAGCACCCAAATTCCCGCAACGCCAAAACAAATCTTGTGTTTTTTTTTAAAATTTTAAATATGATGTGAAATTAAAAAATTTCTGTTAAAGTCTGCTTTAAAAATTTTATATTTATATATATTATATATATATCAGATATGGTATTCTTAAGAAAGGGTACTTTTTATGTAATTTGTAAAGCAATCCCAAAACGTTAGGGTTTTTATTGAAATTTTCAATTTTTTTAGTTTCTCCCCTGTGGGAAACTACCTTTGATAATTTTTTGTTAAAAGGGAAGGGTATTTATATGTTTAACAATTAGTTTTAAAAAATTCACCGGGGAAAAACATGTAAAAGTTTGTAAATTTTTAAAGAAATTGGGAGGGAGAAGACTTTTTAAAAAGAAAAAATAATGTACTAAACCCAAAAGGGTCAAGTTTATCATTTTTCAAGTAGTTTTTTTCCAAAGGAAGCCATTGATGAAATTCCCATTATTCATAGATAAGGTAAAAAATAAGGACCCACAAAATATTTAAATTTTTAAAAAAATGTGTATAACCAAAATATTTTATTAACATAGTCCCCGGAAATTTGATATCTGTATGTTTTTGTTTTTTTTGAAAATCAAATTAAATTTTAAACGAAAAGCTGTCTATTTTTATCTAAAAAATTAAAAAAACCATTTCGTTTAAAATTGGGGTTTAAAAATGTGTTTTTTACATAAATGTTTTGATACACATGTCACAGTTACAAAACTCTTGAAAAAATAAGATAGATTTGTTTTTGGTAACAGTCTTTTATCGATTTTCAGCTATAAACATATGAAAAAAATTTGCTTAATAAAGAATTTTTAAAAAAAAAATAATTTTATCAACAAGAAAAGGGCTATCCCTCAATTTTATTTTCTTGAATTATTTAATATGGCTTTTAAAAATTTGTCTTATCTATTAGACACAGTTTGATTTTTTTTTTTTTAAAACAAACATATATTTTTTTATTGATTAAATGAAATTTAAAAATGGAAAATATCAACTTACTCAAATTAAAAAATTTAGTTTAAATTTAAACTTTTTATTTAAAACAAAAACATCTACATAAACAAAGAAATGTCAAAAAAAATATGTTTCCATGCCAAAAAAATTTTTTCATAAAAAAAAAAAAAAATTTTTTCTTTTAAATAAAATTTTTTAAAAAATTTTAACAAAAATTTTTAAAACCAAGGGTATACAAAAATCATTTTTTGGGAAAAATTTTATATGTACCATTTAAACAAATAAAAAATATTTTGTAAATTTTGGGGAAGGTTTTTGCAAGGACTTTTCTAGGAAACTGTGCTTTTAAATTTTCCCAAAACGTAATTTTTGAAAAAATATATAAAGTTTTTAAAAATGCTAGAAGGGTTATTTCTCTCTAGCCATTTCCTGCTGTCATGGCAACAAAACTACCCCCCCCCCCCCCCCCCCCCCCTGAACCAAAAATTTGATTTACCCTTTCACGTGTGTAGTCGAATCAGAATGGGCAAACTTTTCAGATCATGAGAACAGGAAAAATGGGCCTTTTTTATAAAAATATAGAGCTATTTTTTTCGTTTTAAAAATATTTGTGGGCAGTTCCACTTCATCCCTGTTTCATGTTTTCAGCTGGATGATCAGCGTTTTACTGGGTTTCCCCATTTCCAATCACCCAAAATTTTACGATGTTTTTTTTTTCCTGGGTTTTCTTTAAATTTTTTGCAAGCAAAACTTTAAATTTTTACAATGTAAGTAGAAAGCGCCCAAAAAATGGGGGTGTGAAACCCCTTTTTAAATTTTTGGGTTTTTTGGGGCTAAGTTGATAAAAGTTTTGACTAATAAAATTTCCATGAAAACATCAGTCTTAAAAAATTTTTAAGACGAAAAAAGCAAACATTTCAAGAATAAAAGGGTAGCTAAGCTTTAGACGCCCTTGGTAAAATTTAATTTTTAATCCAAAATTAATGTAG
>NW_026459526.1:0-17458 GCF_021730395.1 Mercenaria mercenaria | reverse complement strand
GTTTTCCCGCAGCAAAGAAACTTTCATTAAATCAATCTAAATTGAGATTACCATATACTGTTTTGGGTCAAATATCAACAAATTCATTTAACTAAATGGCAGTCCTCATGGAACAATGCTTCGTTCAATAAACTTCGTGAAATTAAACCTACTTTAGGTGAATGGCACCAGGGAAATAGATCTGTTCGTAGGGAGGAAGTTGTTCTTTCTCGTTGTCGAATAGGTCTTACTCGGTTGACTCATTCGTATCTTTTGAACAATGAAGATCAGCCTGTGTGTGTACCATGTCAAAACACCGCTTTCTATTAAACTATTTTTAATCAACTGTGTTGACTTCGATCCACAGCGCAATTCATACTATAATGTAGAATCGTTAAAAGAGTTGTTTGAACAAGTTCCTGCCGACAAAATTTTGCAATTTTTGAAACAAATAGGGATATATCATAAAATCTGAACTTTATTTGATTTTTATTTACATGTTTTACATTTTTATGTTTGCAATTGTCTTTTTACGCTATATATGTATATACCTTTTTACTTTAATAGTTTTATAGATGCTTTACAATTAACGTAATTCATTTAATTTTTTTCTCGGCGATATATGACCTTTTTGTGTCGATTCGCCGTAAAACCCAACTCATTCATTCATTTTTAGTTTGAGTTGTGTATTTACTAATTTTGTATTGTCCAAATAATATTATGTGCTTTTTCAAATATGTTCGGTACAAATAAAAAATGCTAAACAAGATAAACAGTTTGTTATGTACTTTAACCATTTTGTTCATTACATCCCTTTGTTTATGCTGTGCATGCACTAGGTTGTGCTATCCTCTGAATATTTCGTCAAGCTCTTTCCCCAGTATATTCGGTACGATTCCTGAGGGGTAAATTCCGAAATATTCAAAATCGGCCTTACCTTAGACATATTTGAAAATCAGGTTAATCAAGCATAAACGTGTCTTTATTCAAATGTTTTCACTTTTGATATCTTTCGTGCACTTTTTTTCGCGATTTTCAGGCTTTTTGTTAGGTACACACATTTGACATCAAATTACGTTTAATTATTTTCGACGCCATTTCGTTGTACAAAACATGCATAGTCTTATCAATTTTATTCGAAGATGACGCATGAACACTAAAATTCTAACAAAGACCGACATTCACATATTTATATGTTTTCTAATTCCATGTCAGCCTTATGAAGTCGCGACCACATCTAACGAACTGACAATTCTAAAACCACCTGTCAAACGTCATCTTGCTTTGCCGATGGTAAAAGTCGGTAATGTTGAAAAAGGATAGTGAAATATTTTATCTTCAACCAATTTTCAGGTGTTTTCCTTACTTACCATTTGTATGTCAGATTAGCGAAATCTTGAAATTGCGCAGCGTCAAAATAAGAAATAATCTTTGTTTACGTGATTACGTATGTCCGGCAATAAAATATAAGAAATATCGCTATTGTTATAATGAAATGGATTATTCCAACTTAAAAAATGTTTTGATCATTAGGGCATAACTATTAAACATATTCATTATCAAGATAGAAATTGTTCAATGGCTGTAGGTGCAGTTGGGAATTTCCGGCTAAAATGTAACTGTTTTAGCAATTTCGAGCAAATTACCAAGTTTACCTCTAGCACTAATACAAAATGCTGACGTTTTCCTGCAGATCGACGTATTCAACAAAGATGAAATGACCTATTATAAAAGAAAGATTATAACCTAACGAAACGAAACAATTAAGTATCTAATATTTATAATGTATAGATATTCATAACGCAATAAGTGTTTTCGGCGCCGGAAAAAATACCGAGAAACAGTTCCCATTTCTTCTTGAATAGTGTCAGCGTTCCATACATATTGAGCAAACACGGACACAAAAAGATAAATTAAGAATGTTTGCAGAAAATTAGATACATTTCAGAATGTCAGCAAATATTGTAGAGGATGTAACTAATGTGAATCGAACAATTCGCAATAATAAAAATTAAATTCATTTAAATGCCAATTTACTCATGAATAACAATCTTGCAATCATATTGTGAAGAAGAACGAACTAATCGTGTAGAGAATTAAAGTTGTGGGTCAGACAATTGATTGTACTGCACCCTGTATTTTACTGGGAACCCATATAGCTCATTTGGAACATATATTATTTAATTGTGACGGGCGTCTTAGTGATAACATGAGCTGCCGTGTTCGAGATATGTTGCAACTTATTAAGGCATTTCTGTAATCTTATATGCTGTTGACAAAAGTCTTTGTGGCATCACTGGTAAGATATCGACTGATGTGACTTATTTTGCGTAGGTGTGCATATTCAGCCCGGCACACATAGTTACGATGTTGTTCGATATACATTTCTTTTTCAAATCTTGCATCGAGATAGCCAACACATTTTGTGGATTTTTTCACAGAGTCATCGACCTTCACCTACACGTACTCAGAATACTCGGAGCTATGTTAAGATGTAAAGATATCACCATCGTTTAATCAGCATTGAACTTCAGCAATGCATCCACGAGACATTAGAGAGTTTGAGATTTCAAACTTCGCCTTCCCCTCCTTCAAACGTCTCTCATATTTATTTTGGGTTAAAACGTCACCGATATGCGTGTATTTTTTATATATCCACACGTTGCTACTAATGTTTTCCATGTAATATAACGTAATAAAAGCCTAAGATCTTCTCTTTATTACTTATGCGAAATAAAAAGGCTTAGTGTCTGGATTTCTGCTTATTAAGTTATTTGATTATCTATATATATTATTAGGACTAATTTGATGCGAAACACTATCAATGGTATCAGACTAATGAAGTTTTTGTATGGCTAATTGATTTTAACTAAATACATTGAATTGAACCTGGAAGTATGAAGTTATCAACTCTGATTTGAGGGAACTTTGAGATTTTGTTCAAACTTTAAGGTCTACGGCATATTGTGTCCCAGGCGGATCGATTATACCTGCATGGGCCTTTTTGTCGTATATTAAAGTGTAAGTTTTGAACGTCGAGAAGGATATCACGACAGTCGAAACTTCATTCTTTTTACTTCTACTCTGTTCCACATACACGGCATCAAAGACTGAAATCTGGATGAGAGGCACATGGCATGTCAGGTCATTTTACTGAAAAAAAAAATAAATACGGCGATTATCTTGTGGTGGAATAACATTTTATTTTCACATCCAAATAAAATCAATCTGTTTCTGTGGACAATTAATACGCCAATTGCGTTTTAATTATAAAAATAATATTTGGTCTAGTAATGCGGCACTTTTTGAAGTATCAGGACAATTTCAGATCTATGTATCATGATGCGAGATGTTTCCTGTTAGCCGTTTATGGGAGATAACTCCATTCTTTAAATGCATAGGAAACCAGAGCCTGGCAGAGGGACATTGTGGGTTAATTCCCCCTTTGTTTCTTACATTGTACAAAGAAGTCGGTCTTGGATACTCGTGTGTGGACCCTTCCCTACCCTAACCTCCCATTCCCCCTACCCCCCACCTTAAATTGGAGTGACCCCCTCTTTAATGTTGGTGTCCCTCTTACCAAAATTCCTGATCCGCAGATGGCTTTATTTATAAAAAAATATAATTTAGTATATTAATAATCATAATTGCTGTCTGAGAGTGTGGCAATTATACAGAGACATACAGGTGTCATTATCACTGTGTTGTTCCTTCTCAAGGGAAGGAACACTTATGGTGAACATGTCACACTTGATTGAGCAGGTAGCTGGATACAAGGGTAATCACCAAGGCATCCGAATTCCAGTAGGGCTCCGTCATCTCTGGACTCATGCAATTCATTACAATTTGCCTCTTTGCCAGTGTGTATTTACGCACTTTAAGTCAATCTTCAGACTAAAGTTTAGTGAATATACAAACTACGTAATAACAGGTCTTCAAGAAAACTATAATATCGTTTAAATCATATAACTCCCTAATCTCACTTGTTCAAAATGAGGAATAGAGAGTTTTAAACGAATAAGCACCATCTAAAATGGACTCCCGCCAAAAATATCGTCGGCTACTATTCTGCTTGGTTTCATTTTTTTCAAGCTTTATTTCTCGGTCCCCAGACGGCCGTATTTCGTTCTGGAGCTGGAAGTATCCAATTCATGCGATTGCAATTAAGCAACGCGTTTGGCAGCACTTTTCTGTCCATGTATTGCTATATATGAAACCGAGGCTAACATACGGTAAAATTCCGATCTGTGCCACTCCACTAGTGAAGATTTCCGAAATTTTGATAGAATGATGGTACTTTATTATGTATTGTCCGCCTGATTTAATTATTTATGTAGAAGGTGTTTTTGATTATTATTATAGTTAGATACAAAACATGTTTAGTTTTGTGTGAAATAACTTTAAATGTTTTCAAAGATAAGAATTCACGTAAACTAATAAAACACATTTTTCATTATGTGTTGCTAAACTTCTGTTAACAGGATGCTAAAACCAGATCCCTTAAAAAGAATATTTAATATGCGGCTAGTAAGATGGAACCTTTTGGTAAGCTAAAGATGTACGATCTTTATAGGTTATTACTTTGTATGTGGTTATATGCACGAGTTCTGCCAGCGTACTATTGCGCGACTTTAGGAGCGCATATTGTCTGCGAAAAGGAACGAGTGCATATATCCACATACATAGTGATTAACTTTTTATGACGCATATCACATCAAATGATTAATATATATCTAAATTATCGTTGTGTCCGAAAGTCACGGAAAACAAATATCGGAAAAAAAAATCTCCAAAACGCAATAAACAAATAAACTGACGCGCATTAACATTTTTCTACGAAATGACGTCAACTTGTTGTCGCAACGTGCGCGTGGACGCCATGGGGTCATCGCGATCTTTCCATAACAACGTTAAGTAACATTCCACGTCCTGATATTAGTCCAACTCATGACATAATTATAATCTTTCATTTCATTGCCGTGCTGATAATTACTACATGCCTGTTTCTAATAGGTCAGATTAATCAAGTGTAAAAGTAAACAGAATGTTGCCTAATTTCAAATTAAAAATACACACAATAGCAACAAAAATCTAAAGAAACAGATCCGCAATGGGACGCACCGTCAGGGGATGGGTAACTAGAGTCACGGATTGGGATGGGAACTGTCCGATATGAAAGCGTTCAACGTCTGATATGGACAAATATTGCACGATCGCGGTCCATTGTAACCCAATGGAATTAATTTTAGGTATGTTAATAATCATTTTTTATTTCCTTCTCATGTATGATTTACAATCGTGCATTGTCTCTACTGACCTAACGGAATAATTTAATATAAAACTAAATGTCTGGAGCTGACACTAACGATTTTTTACATTGTTCACATTGTTTTATCGTCTGTTTTTTTTTTTTTATTTTTTTTGGTAATCGGCTTGATATCCATGCGATGATTATATTAATTGAAAATGTTTTTTTATTTAGTTTTCATTTTTTTTTTTTTATTTTCTAAAGCCGCTTGTAAAATTCCGCCCTCTTTCGGACAATTGTATCAAAATGCACGAAAAAAAAACGATCACAATTACGGACAATTGAATGGCAGTTTTAAAGAAGTTTTAAAAGGTTCATTCTAATGTTTGAAATCTCAAGGAATTTTAATCGAACTTAACTTGATTCGTTAACTTCGCACGAGACGTTTGATGGGGAAGCGAAGGTGATATCTCTCAACTCTTTATTGTTCGCCAGGACAAACTCTCAATTGCGTCGCAAGGCCGTCACTTTCTTGCAAAGCTTCTATCTACTTAAAGGAGGGGTATAATTGAGAGTCATCGCCGTACAAATGAAGCCGTCCATTACGTCTGCATATGGCACTAACGGGTTTAGCGTAATTGATGTAGTTGTTTGGACTAAGTAATGATCCATTTCATCAACACAGGTGTCGACAATTCACCATAAAATTGTGTCAAAAGCTGCAGACAAATAGAGTAGCACAAGAACTGTTACATAATTTTGGTTGCGAGAAGTGAGGATGTCATTCTGTACCTTTATCAAAGCCAACACAGTGAATGAAACTTATGTTACAAAGACTGCAGTCCCTCATTTAGCTTACATTATATATATTATATTATACAAGATTTATATAGCTCCTTTATATGATAAACACGTTAAAAGGCGCTACATATATGTGTCGCGATACGACATTTTTTTGCCCAAATGCGGAGTTACGTCATTCGAGAAAAAACTCTATTAAATTTACGTCACAAAAATTGGTGGAGTTTAACACGTTTTCGCGTCAATTAATACATTTTATCCATTTGCACTGTATTACTGGCTCAATAAATGAATGAAGAGACAAACGGCATTTATCAAGCATGTAATTAGACATAGTACTAGAGCGATTTGTCCGCAACGAATTACCGCCGGAAGTAGACATTTATGTCAACTCGGTTTGTTATTTTCACGTGAAAACGGCCGAAAACTGAGAGGTTATCAACAAATTATAAGTTTACGGGTACATTGAGGATTTTTCATGCATTTAAACGGTAAGTATAATGTTTATTGGCTTTTCAATTACAGTAGAAAGTAAATTGTTACGCTTTAATGGAAATTGTGAAAGAAATGTCGTAAGAAAATTTTGACTTTCTACTTTCACTTTCATTGTCGCTTTTTAAATTTGCCCAAAAATGTTCTTCTATTAATTTGTTTTTTTCTTGTTTTCGGTTTGGAGAGACATATATCCTACAGCCAAATTCATTGTGGGAAAGGAAAGCTTATTAAAGATCTGTGATTAACTGAGCCTAAGTTTACCGATTTTTCCTTTAGAGTGCCTTTGACCTTATAATAGCGTTACTATTTGTTTTATGTATCTTAGCTGTAGGTCAGAAAAGAATGTAATTGAGATCAAATGAATTTTCAAAAATAACTGTTGCAAATTGTAGGAAACGAATATACTATATTCTTATAAAAATTACTGAAAATTATTATAATACCTATTTCAGACAGAAGTACAAGTGAACAGATGGACACATTAAGTGGCTGGCCGCGCTTGAAAAGTTAGATAGAGCAAGGGCAGTCAACAGTGGGATAATACTTCTATGATAATGTATTTTTAAAGGCATTGTTTACAGGATGAAAGAGAATCTCATACAATGTTGTGCGATTTACATGTAGTTTTATCTCTCTTTATGATGTTGAGAGTAAAACAAGTCAGTGACATCTAATTAACACTTGGTAAACGATTGCACAGTTGCTTCACTATATATTAGACAGCATTGAATAAAATGCAATTATTGACATGGTTTGCCTATCTATATTAAAAAGGCAAACTGTTTGACAATTACCTGAGGTCTTTCTTTTAAATGACACCTAAAAAAACTTGCATAATTTGTGTTTCTTCTAACGTTCTTTGGATTTAGGCTGGAAGCCCATTCCAAAACTATGAACTGGTAAATTTTTTATATTAGGAGTCATGTATGATTATGGAATGGGTTACATTTATACGTTAATGGTCAATATTTATTGTAAAATACTATTATTCTTTAAACATCATAGGTGTTAGGGGATTTTTTAAAGTGGTGTTTTGGGTTTGGCATGATGAGTCTTTTCATACAGATTACTTATTTATATATTCCCGAGACTGTCAACATGTCTAGTCAGGTTGACAGAAGTGAAAGATGGTCTGATGGGTACAATTGATGTACAAATGATATCTTTCAACAAGGTTAACATGTCAAGGGTAATATATTGGCAGTTATTAAATTACATTCCCCTTAAACATTTATCAGATTCACATTGTTTAATGTAATTAAATGATTTTATGAAGTTTCATGAAGATTTCGGTACTGTATAACCATTTTGAATCAAGAAATTTTGATAAGGTAAAGATGTCTGTTCAGCTTTCTTAAACTCTTAGCCTTTTCATATGATACAGAGATAAAAGAACTACTATTGTCAGCACTAACCATGTTTCAAAGCTTTTAAACACACTATAACAATAACCATTTTGTTTAAATATCTTTTTATGCAATGTTTTCTTTATATCTGTCACTTGATGTTTAATGGATTAGAGTCCTAATTTAATGTATTTATGTAATTTTCAGTAATGGTAGTACAAAATTTGTTAGGATGTTTGTTCTTTTTTTCCAGTGTATCATCTGATGAGATTGCCAGTGTTGATCTTGTATGACTTAATTTTACACTGATTTGATACCTTCAGTGTAACTGGTGTACAATATTCAAAGATTACAATGTGATTCAGTATTGTTTTGGTCAGATCACTTCAAGAGACTTTGTGTAAGTGTGTTTCAAACTTGAGCACCAACGGGGCATGTAGGTTGTAGTAAACTTTACACTTTCAAAAAAAGAAATTTATACAGTACCAAATACTTACAGGACTTAATGAAAGTAACTTTCCAAATAATCTTACATTTTTCTCTGAAATTAATTAATTAAAATAGGTGAAAACAAATCTGTTGTTATAGCTTATAAAGGTGAATGTAAGATAATGTCAAGTATTAGGTGTGTTATTTTCAAAGTATTTTAAGATACAGAATAAATATAGCTGCCATCATAATATTCAATATACAACGTGTGTATACGTATATTTTAGGTCAAATAGTAAGGTCAAGGGAGTGGACTTAGGGGTAATTAGTGGCCTTGTATTTTCTATAAATATGGGTCTTATTGCATGAGAGATGTTGAAGTTTAATTAATCCAGTAACACTTTTATTCTACTTATTTCAGAAAATATACATAGTTTGAATAATTAAAGAGCTGCTGATCACCTCGAATACAGAGACTTACATTGATTTCTTTCTTCAGATATGTACTGTGAATTCTTCACGTGTCCGCTTAGCTATTGTTCAAGTCAGTGTCGCAGCTTGCACAGTTTAGTATACAGGAGCTTCGGAATCTATTTGTTAATATTGCTGTTATTGTAGGACACACATGTAGAGAGCACCAAGTCCTGTCAGCATGCGCATTGTAAATGTGATTCAGAAACTTTGAGAATATGTAAACATTACACTGTTATAATTTTCAAAATGCAAGCATATTTGTGCATATCACCGACACTTCATTTTGCTGCAAAATAGCTGACCATACTATAGCTAAAGTTATAACATAGGTGGGAGACATATTTTGTCATAAAAATACTAAAACACTTCACTTTGTTATTGAAAAATGTTCAACTTATTACAATTCCAAACTGTAATTATTTGACATTAAATGCACTAGTGTCCATAACTGCATTGGCTTTTTTTCATAATTATTGCCCTTTCTCACCATAGCAATATGTTGTTTGTAACATGGTACATCATTAAGCATCATAAGATTAGAAAGGTCTATGACTCAGAAATGTTAGCCCTTAAGTACTTAGTCATATGTATCGTTTTCTGTAGTTATATTTTCATTACTTTTTTGTTGTGCTGTTTACGGAAATGAAGACTTAGTTGTCCCTAATGTTGTGCCTGATGCCTGTCACGATTTGTTTGTCTGGTCAATTTAATTGATTAGTCTTCACGGAAACTTTGCAGGTTATTTTCCTTAAGTTCCCTGTCAACTTTGATAGTGGCATAGTTACTTTAGAAACATAAAGTGATGTTCACGACTGTTACTAGTCAAACGTTTTGTATTTCTAGATTTTATATCAGATTACAGGCTACTGGTCTTATAGCAGCATCATAAAACGGTTCATAATAAAAGTTTCCAAAAATGTTCGTATTTGATTTGAGCTGGGCATTATTCAAACATTTAAGAAGTAGTATTATAAGGCAAACATATGTCCTCTTTTCCAGTATTTTTTTATTTTTTTCTGTACTATGAAGTTGTCTTTTCCTATAAACTGGCGGCTTAGTTTTGGGATCTTTTGTTTTTAATGAATTGATAGTATGTTTTTTATCTCATGAAAATGTCCATTTATTATTTAATTCCATATTTTTACTGTCAATAAGTGCATTACCACTACTTATCACTTTCATTAACATACTTGTACTATTTTCATAAAACATTATATAAATCATTATATTTCATCTAAATTAATTAATAAATAATAAAGAACTCTGTGTTTTCTTTAATTGCTACTAGAACAGATCATAGGTCAATTTTGGTCTATTCTGACACTTTATATGCAAATTGATAAGGGAGATAACAAGACTGTCTTAAGTATACCTATATTTAGGGCCACAGTTACCTTTCCTTTACCACAGGTAGGACTATTTGTGGATGTTTCATCTTTTTAACATTATTGCTTTCCCTGATGACATAACATGAAAATAAAAGTTCGTTGTATCATGTAATGACATGTATATGACAATATTTACTTTTTTATTCCATTTTTTAAATATTCTTTCAATTAGGTACAATGCCTACATGTATTGCAACATTTCCGTGTTTTTCCATTTCGTTTCATTATCAAATAACAGATAATTTATCGCCCTTTGTATCAACACGCCATTTGTAAACATAAAGGGTCGAGGAGAAAGGAAACTTCTGGGCAGTAATTTGACGATTAATTTAATAATGAATTGCAATGCGCGAATTAACAGGTAACAGTAAATATTTACATACTATGTATTGTTTAAAATGTCTCTGCCTTATCCATATTTTTTTAGTGACTGACAGGAACAGTTTTACCACATCTGTTGTCAACTTAAAATAGATAAAAGTGGAAACTTCACAGGTCGCTCAACACGACAAAAACGAAAATGTTGCAGGCTCGGTTTGATTGAGCCTGTTCATGGACGGTAGTGGGAATGCATGCTTACGTTCCGTGCCCTCTAGCCCGGTTGAACAGAAGCTAAACATTTTACACGTGCTTAAAAAGTCATAAAGAAAATAGAAGATATCCGCAGAAGTAATCAAACGGCTGGTGAACAGGGAACCTACAATGATACACCGTTGTTGAGGGAGTAATTGCATGAACTGCGGCATTTGGTCTCCAGATAAATGGTTTGCCCCAAACGAGAAAACAATGGGCAGAACTAACAAACTGGATTGTATGAAGGGGGAACTGAAGGTTATGAGTCTGCATATCCGGAAACTGTCAAAATGACAAAATTAAAAAATCTCATTTTTCTTATTCATGTCAAACCCACTTAATTTTAAAAGATAATTGTTAATCAGATGCTGAATTGTTATAATTTAAAGTTGCATTCAGTTCACTTGACCATGATTGTTGGATTTTTCGCCTTTACATAATGTTCTTTACAAGTTACTGACGCCTTCTACACATTAAATGTATATATTTTAAACCTTATAGACATATTGTATAGAAAGAATTGCTTTGTTTAATAACATAACTACTCTAAGGTATAAAATCCTTTTTTGTTCTTGTACTGAGTAGTAGCTAGGCCATCCGTTATCTCAATTTCAGATTGATTTTCAAATAATTTTTCATTTTACTGATAAACTATTTATGTAACCACGGAGGAATTCTGACAGTTGCTTTGACCTTAAACAAAAACTTGTCTACATAGCAAATACTGGTAGAGATTTTTGGGTTGATAATTTTCTTTATTTTTACAGTGTTTCTATTATGAGAAAGATAAATACATCTTAAAATAGTACACAAATAAATTCCTCTTAAAATAAATCCAAGTAAGTTAAATACATCTGAAAATAACATACACATGTAAATGACCTAACTGTATTAGTAGCATGTTGAAAGAAATGCATTCAACAAACATGTTTAGTATATTAAGAGGTGAGTGGGGAAATATACATAATGATCGAATATTATCATGCAGTGGCGCCGCGGTTGGTTCCCGTAACCCGACCTACAAACCATTGGTGGGCACCATTCATTACACGGTTTCTTGTGTAGCCAATCAATTAGTTTTAAAAACAAAGCGCACAATATCAAACAGGGAATGCCAGTACCAAAAATCGCAGCCTCCCAAAACACGAAAACCTATAGCACGCAGACGTTGCACTCCACAAACACACCACACACACAAAAAACCAACACACGAGGACAAAACGGAACAATCCAAGGAAACCAATGGGGCACCGCCTTTTGGAACGGTCAGTGGCAAAAAAAAAAAACACTATGGGGGATCTAAAACGGTTCAGGGCGCACCAACTCACTCTTTACCCCCCACATGTTCCCAAAGAACGGGACAAGTGTAAATAAAAGTAACCCCTCCAGGTTAACCTCTAACACACGTTAAAAAGGCATGACATGTAAAAACATAAAAAGGCTCGTGTTATAAATATATCTAAAAAGCAAACCTTAGAACCAAAATCCGCCCAGGTACTCTATGCCTTTCAGAAGACAGAGCAACAAGAGAAACACCCTTAAACCATGTAAGCGTGCGAAAGCGGGAGACGAGTTTTTTGCATTATACGCATGCGCAGCGTGTACATTGGAGATGGCAAAGCTCATGCGCAGCTCGCGTCGTCTGCATGATGCCTGTGTATGATCACGAGTAGAATTTTTTAACTTTTGTTGATTCATTTCAAAGTTTAAAGTTTAAATGGTATCAAAACTATTTACTAATTGATCTTCAGTAATACCGATTAGCGTTGTCTTTAAGGATACAATATATAAAAGTGTTTGGTTCTTTGTATATTCATATCCTTTCGTTCTAAACAAGTGTTAAAAATACTTATTAATTCCATTCAGTAACTTCTCTCATTTTTTCAAACACCGCTGTTGTAATACTTAAAGACACTGATTATGTATTATGCAGGTTTGTGGCCTTATGGGAATGATAAGAGTAGTTATATATATGGGGTAGCGAGCCCGTTTTTACCCAACTTAATTTAAAACCCTTGACCTAAACCGACCAATGCTGACATTTCAACAAATTTAAAAACAAATTTTAAAATTTATTGTTATATCCTATAGTAAAATATGATTAACACTTCTGTCAAATTTTTGCCATAATCTGACCAAGTGGCAAGCAATGTGACAGGTCTGCCAACTTGGACAAAACTTTTGGCAGGAACGTGGCACAACACAATTCAAACACCAATCAAAAGCCTGCCATGGTTTCCAAGTGGATAGCAATGTGCAATGTCTGCCAACTTGGCAAACTTGTGCGCAGATTATTTTTTATGATAAAAAAGTTAATTATTTGATCTTATTTTCAATTAGTAAGTATATTATTAGGGATTACACTTAGTAATTTATCTAGGGATAATCAAAAGTTTACTTTCCTTTATAATTTATTATTCCTCCATTTGTGGATCTGTTATAATTATCGACAAAAGTATTAAATGATACTTTAGTATAGTTGAAATCGTCATAAGGATGAATATCAAACATTGTCCTTTCTGTTAAATAAATTTTAATTTTTTTTTGATTATAAACATATACTATCCGTTTCAGGCCAAAATTCACGGACTATGGGTGTTATTATTTACCACTCCCCGTGGGATTGTACCTGTTAAAACCATCTTGCCACACCTAAAAAGAAAATGTGATATTTATTTTTCCCTTCTGTTGCGGTCGCTGCTGTTAAATAAAACTGATATCTAGTATATAAATTCGGGTTTTTTTTGACTGAAAACCACATTTTTTAATAGGAACATCCGGTACAATAGTTTATATTCGTGGTTTGTGTTTATAAAATTCGTTTTTTATAATCTACGACATTACCCAGATTCAAATTAATCATATCAAAATAGAACCACATCATTACCAACTATATTTATTATTATGTTGAATATATCCCGACACTTGGCTTATTCGAAATATTTTTTATTTGTTATTATATTATATTGATTAAAGTTTGTTGGCTCTGGTATTGATTCATCATAATAAACCGCTGTTATATTCAAAAAGAAACACTTCATGCGGTACTTCAATTTTTCTATTTCTTTTTCCAATTCCTTCTTTTATTTTTTTGTCTTTCCTTTTTAAGTTTAAGGTAATTATTTCAGCTAAATCATCAACTCGGTTTTGTTGTAGCAACTCAGAAGGCAGATAAATTGTCAAAACCGCCTTTTGTTCTAGCGAATTGTTGTTTCTTGTTTGACGAAAGCAATCTTTTTTCTTTCTATAATTTTTCCCAATTATTGAAACTGTTTCATCATTAGTAGCAATTTCTTTCAACATTAGCGGTTATTGCTTTTGTATTATGGGGCAGTAATTACTTGGGTATTAGCAGTGATTGATTCTCCTTGTTATCGATATTTTATTGCATGAGTCCAAATCTTTATTTTTTTTTAATTTTTTTCATTTTAAATTTATCATTAAATTCATTATTATCTTTTTGTAATAAACCTTTAAAGGTTTTTACTTAATCTTTGTACGTTATATTGTGGACGTGCATCAACATTATTAATCAAGTTCTACAAGTTGTTTCTTCCAAAAATGTCTATCTGTTTATTATCTGTGTTAATGGCTTCCGTATAAGCAGTAATTAAACTTCTTGTTTAAATGATTTTTTCAACTACAAAAGTCCAGTTCATTTTTATGTGCTTCAACCTTTAGCAGTTAAATTCATTAATATCTTCTTGTAAATATTTTTTTTGTAATATTACTTAAGTCCTGCTACTTTAAATTATGACGTTTGCAATCAATACTATTCCAAATTTCGAATTGTTTTTTAAAGTCAATTCTATTTAGAATTAATTTCTTCTTTAAATCCCTCTTTAATGCTGTATCATGATCATCACCTCTTTGTGAGCTGCCTTTTCCAATTCAGATTTTATATTCGGCAGTTTATTTGAATTAATTCTAATAAATTCTTTGATGCTTTTTTTTCAGTTTCAGTATTAGTTTATTTTTTTGTTCTAATTTCTAACTGATACCTATTTTGTTAACTTTTGCAGCTTCAATAATCTTGGTCTTTAGTTTCTCATGTTTAATATAATACTATCTTTTAATTCGGGAACTTGAGTGAATAAAAATGTTTAATTAATCGAAATACTTTCTTTTATGTTCGTCATCTGTCAAATCAGGATTTCTCTTCAAGTTCTGTAATAGAAAATCTGTCATATGCTTTCATTCTTCGTCAATTTTACCTTGTTGTAATTTAACTATTAATTAGGAATTCTTTTTAAATCTTTTGTTAATTCTTCAATATTTTTTACTTCTGCTTCTAATGTCGGTTTAATACTTTTAATATCTTCAAGATTATTAGTCATCTATTACACTTTGACTTTTTTTATACACAAACCGTCTTGCAACTACATCGGTGGATTTTATTGGATTTCCTAAGTTGATTATTTTATTACCTCCCATCTACACCTAATGTCTGTTCATTGTGTTATCAAGTTCCTTATTTCTTTGAAGATATGGATTATGTTCTTTCTAAGCTTTTTAATATTGTTTTTTTATAGTAGCATAATCACTTAAATAATATCAAATTTAACTATTCTTAACCGTTCAGTTTCCCTTATTTGTTTTTGTATCTAAAAACACCATCTATATAATTACAGTAAAGTTTTTTCTTAAAACTTCATTGGTTTGTTCAATATTTAAGACATCATATTTCTGATTTGTTGCATTAGCAATGAATCACGTTATATTTTTTGTTCATTACAAATTCATATCATTTCCCGTTTACTGGACTTTCAAAATAAAATATAATGTGAACAGTTAATTCGAATTTCTGTTGGTGGTTTATAGTAAGACTGACTTAAATATAACACACAGTTTTTGTGACGTCTTGAATAAAGTATTTTGTTATTTCATTTGACTTTTTATCTTACATAGACAATCATCAAATATTACTACTTTTTGATTTTTCTGATTCAAGATTCTCACAGGTTTCCAATTTGATTGGGATCAGCTGAATATTCAGTATTTCATTTGGATCGACTTTAAATTTTTTTTGCAATTTGACTCTTAAATGATTTATTACATCGTCGATATTTAGATGTTCTAAGTTTTTAGCATCCAAGTATAATTTATCATCAATATATAAGAGGTTTTTTCGAAAGGATATGCTTTAAATTATTTGTTTTTCCGATCCAAAAGATCCAATATTAAATTTAAAAATAAATTTGGCATAAAAGGATAAAATTTTTTTAAAAGTTTTGGTTTATACTTTTTGTAAAATTTGGAATTTCCAAATTTTATAAAATTTAAAAAAACAAAATTTTTTTAAAAATTTAAATTTTACTTTTTTTAAATATTTACTTATTTTACAAAACTTACTTATTTACATTATTTTTAATGAATCAAAATTAATGAAAAAAGAATAGAAAAAAAAATTGTGGGCAAAAGATGAGAATTTAGGAAGAAATAATGAGAGAAAAAAAAAAGAAAAGAAAATCGGGATATGACATGAAATTTATAAACCCAAATTTTGAAAAAAAAAAGAAAGTAAAAAGAACAAAATTTTAAGTAGTTAAAAAATTTGGAATTAAGGAGAATTAGGTTATAGGTGATGAATGAAAGACATAAAAATATGGGGTTTTCCCAAAGCATTCCCAAAAACCCACCCAAATTTGGGTTCCCGAAGATCATGTGGGTTTGGTAGGTGGTGATGGTGATGAGTTTGAAGCACTAAAAAATTTTGAAGAATCAGGAAAAATCGGAGCAAGACCAAAAATAAAATAGTTTTTTAATAAAGTATTGATTTTAAAATTTTAGATAAAAAATATAACACACACAAAAATGTTTAACTTTTTTTTCCCAATCTAAAAATCCCAATGAAAAGATGATAAAGAAGAAGTAGAGGGTAATAGAATTTTATGGGTGAAATAAAAAAAATTTGGTAGCAAATTGGTGCAAATAAAAAGAAAGACAAAAAAACAGATCATGTTGAAGAAAGAAGCAATTATAGGAGAGGAAAAATTTAAAAAAATATAGAAAAAAGATCATTTTTTATTTTGAAAAGGGGATATACAGGGGAAAAAGGAATAAGATAATAAATATAAAATTTCACCAAATGGACAAAATGGTAATTTATTATTACTTAAATAAATTTTTGGCAAATAAGTTAATTTTTAAGGATAGAATAACTGGAAAGAATTCATTAACCTAAATAGATGGTGATTTAAATGATTTGATTAAAAAAAAGATATAAAATAATAAAAAAATTAATTTTTCAAAAAAATATTCGAATTTAAAAGAAAAAAAGGATTAATAATAAAAAAACTATGAAATTTAAAAAAAATAATTAGAGGA
Organism: Mercenaria mercenaria; assembly: GCF_021730395.1. Lineage (NCBI taxonomy): Eukaryota > Metazoa > Mollusca > Bivalvia > Venerida > Veneridae > Mercenaria > Mercenaria mercenaria. The sequence continues at coordinate 398 of NW_026459526.1, read as the reverse complement.
CAAAGGTTTTTGAGTTTGTCCCTGTAAAAAAGATTTTGGTTTAAAGACTGGAGTTTAAATTTTTGGTTCAATTTATGCTGGAAATATAATAAGGAATAAAAAAAGAAAGGGTTTTGAAAAATTGATGCTATTTAAAATGAAACATTGTTCCAGAAAAATGAATTTAATAAAAAATTTTTTTTTTGAATTTAAAATGGAAAAAAAATAGTTTAAGTTTGAAAAAAAGTTAAAGATAAAAAATAAACGAGTGATTTTCAAAAAGTTTGTCGTTTTTTAATTTTAGTAAAAAAAAATTATGTTTTTGGGTTTTGGGTATTTTTAAAAATATGATATTTTTGGCATTATTAGTGTTTAATACGCAAAAAAAAAAAATTCGTTACAAAAATTGGGAAAGAATG
>NW_026459525.1:0-9538 GCF_021730395.1 Mercenaria mercenaria | reverse complement strand
GATCTGTGCCTGAGTATGATTCACCTGAAGTGTTCGAACAATCCCCAAACGCACAGACACGCCACAACCATCATTACTATCCCCAGCAGTAGCACCAGACAGATTGATGGGGCCGTTATGTCCAATATATAAACTTAAAAATGCCTATTGTAATGTTCTTACAACAGTTTCATCAAAAATGTTTAAAATATCTTTGAGAAAACCCCTTTATTTACTCCGCTTTCCTATGTCCGCTCTCCGATCTCCGACCTCCGTCACACATGTCTATTAATACCACTAGCAAAAATACTAGGTTAAGTCACAGGCATTAGGTAAGGTCCTTCACCTTTCCGCGCCTGCCAAATCTTTGACTGTTAAAACACACTTCAAGCATATTCTCGACCATCCAATATGTTTTATTACAAATCCATCATGTTTTAAAATACCATTTTCCGTTATTGCCATAGAAATATAAGATAAATTACTTCTAGCGTTTCAAATACGAAGATCGATCCGAGTTTGGTGTTGCTAAATCAAGTTTATCAACAGAGCTGGGACACAGACGATATCATATTCGGTTATCTTTGGATATAATAAACATACTTAGGTATCAACAACTCCGACACCCGAGCAGTCTAAAATAACTCCGACACCCGAGCCGTCTAAAAGAACTCCGACACCCGAGCCGTCTAAAACATTCAGACACCCGAGCCGTCTAAAACAACTCCGACACCCGAGCCGTATAAAATATTCCGACACCAGGGCGGTCTAAAACAACGACACCCGAACTGTCTAAAACAACTCCGACACCCGGGCGGACTAAAACAACTCCGACACCCGAGCGGTCTAAAATAACTCCGACACCCGGGCGGTCTAAAATAACTCCGACACCCGAGCGGTCTAAAATAACTCCGACACCCGACCCGTCTAAAACAACTCCGACACCCGAGCCGTCTAAAACATTCAGACACCCGAGCGGTCTAAAACAACTCCGACACCCGAGCCGTCTAAAATATTCCGTCACCCGGGCGGTCTAAAACAACGACACCCGAGCTGTCTAACACAACTCCGACACCCGGGCGGACTAAAACAACTCCGACACCCGAGCCGTCTAAAACAACTCCGACACCCGGGCGGTCCAAAAATACTGCGACACCCGAGCCGTCTAAAACAACTTTGACACCCTGGCAGTCTAACACAACTCCGACATCCGGGCGGTCTAAAACAACTCTGACACCCGGGCGGTCTAAAACAACTCCGACACCCGAGCGGTCTAAAACATCTCCGACACCCAGGCGGTCTAAAACAACTTCGACACCCGGGCTGTCTAAAACGTTCCGACGCCAGAGCGGTCTAAAGCGATGTTTAGTCAAGCCGCATTTGTTTTGTGAGGGTTGCCGGTTCGTTCACTGCTGTGCACGGTATATTTTGGTCAGTTTGCTGGGTTAGGGTTAGGGTTAGGGTAAGAGCCAAATGGCGAATTTAGTCCACGCAATTCGGTACGCTTTTGTACCTGACTCATCTGATTGGTTGAGATATTGGAAATGCGCAATAAGAACTTTTATGACTTGTAATTAAATAAAATATGTTGAAATATTCTCAATTTTCCATGCCTTTGGTCTGAAATTAAAATAATTTTGACCATGACTAAAAGGGTTCACAGCAGCTTCGAACCCCTATGACCGTAATATATATTACTTTATTATACATGGCTGTATAGGTATTGGTTCTTGCTAAAAATGAGACTTGGTTTGGATACCTAGAATAGCCGGAGGGGTGTAGACAGGTCGTACAAGGTCACCGGGTAGTGTTCAAGCTTAGAGAAAAAAAAACAATTTTGACTATGTGTGACGGGTTTACAATAAAGTTTTAGCCTCTATGACCCATGTATACCCATATCATATATGGTTATATAGGTATCCGTCATGGCTATCTATTGAGACCATATTCAAGTACTTTGGACAGCCCTAGGGTTCGTGGCGAGAAATAGAAGGACACCATTTGGTCTTCTTAGTTCTTATTTTGGCCATATTTAAGAGGTTTTTGACCTGGTTCGAGGTTTATTACTTTAGCATAGGCACATCATGACATTATGTTGTACATGTAGGTCATATCTACGATATATCAGGGGCAATATCTCATGATGCAACTATTTACAGAATTATTGCCCCTTGAAAATGACCAAAAAATCCAGTTCACCAAATTTAATCCTTACTTTGAAATCTTTTTCCTAGCTTAAAATGCAAAATATTTTCATCAAATTTCTTGTTAATTAAAGTTTATTTCATATATTTCAGAATAAAAGAAAAATCGATACAAATCCTAAAATCCTCGTGGAAGACCCTGTGCCTCGAACTTTGTACCTGTGTTCGGTCCTTTCCTCAAACATAAATAGGTCAAAGGTCATTCATCTGTAAGGATAAGTATACATATGTATATATTCTTGTAATCAGCGCAAAAAATACGAAAAAAATGATGTACGACATTACCCATTTCTAGAGAAAAAAAATTCACACCAAACAATGCACGATGCCTTAGTGAAAATTTCCGATAAAATATTTTTATCTCCGATTTTATTTATTTTTGCAGGAAATCAAGTCTAATCTATTTTAACGACGGAACTGCCTTTAAATATAAAATATCTTATCTTAAACTAATGTTCTGGGGTGTAAACGGGTGTAGGGGTGGGTATTTTGTGAAAATTTAGAAAAAAAATGCGAAAAAATAATCCTATGTTTTGGGTCATGTTTTAGACCATTTACGACTTACATGATATAAGTCTTGTATATCATTGAAAAGTGCTAGACATACCCTACAAAATAAATGAATGATGAATAAATTCTGACTTCAACTGAAGTGACCTTGACCTGGCGAATATTAACAGAAAATCACCAAAAATAGTAAACATTTGGTCCGACTTTATTTATTTCAAAGTGCAAAGCTTCTGATATATCATTATTGGTACTAGAGCAGGTAGGTATATGTCTTAGCTACATGTAGACACCCAAGTCATGGTTTTATGTCACTAAATAAGGTAATAGAACTTAAAACATTGATGCCCGGTAAAGGAAATAGTCGAAAAGAATGGCCTATTGTGATTGATCTTTCATTAAATGACAACACAAACAGCCTGATGAACACATAATTGATACCTAATACAACAGCAACACATCATATCAACATTTTAAAATAGGTTAAAGGTGATAGGCTAACCCCCAGTGGTCACACGAGGTGAAATATGGAGGTCAACTACAGCTAAAACTGTGAAAATTCAGTATTTAGACAAAATTTTACAGATTTACACCCTGATCCGGGCCTCTTTGCCATCAAATATACCCGAACTACACATAGTCCAAATGGTATGGATCCTAGCTACTGTTTGAAACCATATTCGGGTATATTGGGAACCATCTGTGGTGAGGACATGGAATATATGGAGGACTGTTGTAGTCAAAGCTGCATTATTTGGTCATTTTTAAAAGGTTTCGGCCTGGTTGGATCCTCTATGACCAGAACATATTCAAATATGATAAATCAAGCGGTAGGTATGGACTCTGGTTTCATGATGAGACCATGTTCAAGTACCTGTCATACCTTAAGGGGTCACAGCAGGTCATATATTAAGGTCACCGGTTAGTGTTCAAACTTAAAAAATATGACAATTTTTACCATGTCTGAAAGGTTTTAAACCGGGTTCGAACCCCTATGACTGTGATATATACCCGTATTATACATGGCTGTATAGGTTGGGTCCTGGCTAAAGTATGAGACCTAGTTTGGGTACCTAGGATAGCCGTAGGGGTCTAGATAGGTCGTACAGGGTCACCGGGTAGGTTTCAAACTTAGGAAAAATGACTATTTTGAACATGTCTGAGAGGTTCGATCCTTTATGACCCAAATGTATACACGTATCATACATAGTTATATAAGTATATGTCTTGGCTACCAATAGAAACCATGTTCGAGTATTTTGGATAGTCTTAGGGGTTCCGGCGGGACATAGAAGGACACCATTTGGTCTTCTAAGTTCTTATTTTGACCATATGTAAGATATGTAAGAGGTTTTCGACCTGGTTCGAGCCCCTATATTAAAGTAATATACCTGTATCATACATGGTCATATAGGTGCGAGTCCTGGGTATAGAATGAGACCATACCAAAGTACCTGGGGTAGTTCTAGAGGTCAGCGCTTGTCATATACGGATATTAGGTAGGGTTCTAAACGCCTTTTCTGACCATGTCTGGAAGGTTTCCGACCCAGTTGGATCATTTTGACCAAAGATTTTAAAAGTGTTATACATGGCCGACGTGTTTGGGGTCCTGGCCATAGATTAAGACCATGTTCGAACACCAGGTAATACATGGAGGTAAGGTATTGTAATATTTTTTATCAAATTAGTAATTACGAGGGGCGTTCAATATGTAATGTTACTCTGTATGTAGTTCCGTAACCGCTTGTTATTTTTAGATGCAGTTTCGGCACATTATAGATCAATTTATTGGAAACCCAATGCTATATCAATTATAAAAACCGGTAGATTCAAAGAAAATATATAATCATTTGAGTGAGGTGTACTCGGGTATACTGGACAATTTTATGTCCAAAATATTGAGGTTGTAATAAGCAATTCCTTGATTCTACTGTTCAACAACTAGAACTATAGTTCAATTTTCAGTTTAAACAGATAAAACAAGTCATGATCTTTACAAAAAACATTTGAAAATTAAAACAAAAAAGTTTATAACAGTATTTACTTGAGTGTGTATATTTTTACTCGAAAAATAGTAAGGTGAGTACAATAAGCCTCTGCAATTTTGTCAGGGGCGATAATCATCGTTTAAAAAATTCTTGTATTTCAAGTTGACACTGGTATCTAAATTCTCGAAATTTGTTCTTACATCTTTGATTAATCGCTCCTAACACTCATCCCAGATGGAATCAACTTCGAGTTTAGATTTTTTAGTTGTGTTGTAAAATTTAAAATGCAATAAATAGTTTAAAGCAAGCACAAACTCATCACAAATTGCTGTACCTCGTAGAAAAATGATAGAATTTTGTAATCTTACAAGTTATTCTATTTTTCTGAGACTCTGGATGCCCACGACAAACCTAAATTATAATTATGGTCTAGTATACCTGAGTATACCTCACTCAAATGACTGTATCTTTACTTTGAACCTGCCAATTTTTATAATATTTAAAGCATTGTGTTCCCAATAAATTGCTCTATAATGTGCCGAAAACCGCATCTAAAAATAACAAGCGGTTACGGAACTACATACGGAGTAACATTACATATTGAACGCCCCTCGTATATCTCCAGGGCTGCTATGACTGCTAAGATATGTTCATATTTTGGGAATATTGCAGGGCTTTGACATATGACCTTGACCCCTAACCGGCCGGATTTGAACCCAGCGTGGCCTTTTTCATTTAGGTACTGACTTGTTCTTTCCGACAAGGTACCATTTATCAAAACTGGACATCAGGTAAAGAAGATACGACTTGGACGACTTAGCCCACCCGTCTATTTGATACATTAAGAAAAAACATGTTTTGACTAAAAATCGTATATTTTGAGAGGTTCCCCTGACGGAACTCTCGGCGGTAAAATTATACATTTACGTATCTGTTTGGACACTATCTTGAATTATATTTTAAAAATTATTCCAATAAAATATCCTGTGTCTGTGATATTCTACATTAATTTGATATTAATGAAAAACACGAACATTTTCCGTACGGAAAATACCGGTTTTACAGGTTATAGCCTAAATTACGTACAGACGTACGAACATATATTGCGTCTTTTGTTACCGACTTTTAGATATTATTTTTTCTATCAAAATGAAATGTTTACTTGTATTTATTCTTGTCTGATGATCAATTTATAGGCTTGTTTTCTTATTTTACGGCCTAAATCTTACCGGAAAATTGTCAAATTTCGGCAAAAATTCCCGACGGCATATCCGTAGGGAAAAAACATCTTTTCATATTTGTTTATACATTACTTCCAACTGCTTGTTAAAAAAAATTTTAGTCTGATATGTTACTTCAAATAGAATAAGTTGAAACTGATGAATTTAAAAAAAAATGCGTCAATAATTACCGTTTTAAAGTCCCTATAGCAAGTCGATAGATCGTACAGATGTACAAAACTTACCCAAAAGTATTTATTTCTGTATGGAGGTTAACTACAGCTTAAACTGCGAAAATTCGTTTAGACAACATTTTAGAGATTTACACTCTGGTTTGAGCCTCTGTGCCATCACATATACCCTTACTACACGTGATCGGACGGGTATGGATCATAGGTAGTAGTTAAACCATATTTGGTATATTGGGTACCATTTGTGATCAGGGGCCATATTCATAAAGCATCTTAAGTAAAAGTTTTGACTTAAGTTGAAGATTTTACTTAAGTTTGTGGTGATTTCAGTTTAAGTCTTAGTCAAAAACTTAAGTCCTATTCATAAAACATCTTAAACTTATGATACGCAAGAAATTACTTAAGTATAGGTATTGGTCCTGGCCAGATGGATTTCTTGGAACTTCAGAAATGAACTCAAATCCTCCATGTAGTCTCATATGAGGGGCGACATGACCTGAAATGTAAAGTATATGGTCTTGATAGACGTACATAACAGTAGTAAAGTAATTGTTTGTGCGAAGACAGTATAACCTCATTTGACCTTTTGACCCTTGGTCAGGACTGGTCAATGCCGGACAATTTAAAAACCACAGGTTTTAAACCCAGTTAAAACCGACTAAAAAGTTGTAAAGTTAAATTTAAACACATATAATATAATGAGTTTACAAAATAAAATATATTGTTTGAAAGAAAGAAAATTTACTGATAATATAAATCCTCACTATGTTACGGCAAAAAATGGGAAAAGAATGTTAATGGCTACCTGCGCATCTTGTGGAAAAATGAAATCAAAGTTTGTTAAAAGTACTATCACAGCAGGTAATTTAGATATTCACAAAGCAATGTTACCTTTATTACCTAAGAAAGGTTTAACACTCCCAGGATATAACTATTGTGGACCAGGAAATCCTTTAGATAACGGACCTCCTGTCAACGAACTGGATGCAGTATGTATGGACCATGACTTTTGTTATGACAGTGGTGTAAAAAAGGGTACATGCGACAAAAAAATGCTTTCCAATTTAAATAAAACTAAATCAAAAACATTTGGAGAAAAGATTGCAAAACATTTAGTTGAAAAAACCAGCTATCAAAACGAAATACAAACTTGGTCTCGGACAAAAATCAAAAAACGGGAAAAGGGGGTAGAGCAAACTTTACTACCCCCGAAATAAATTGGAGTGATGAATTAGCAGAAGAATTACACAAACCAATTAAACGAAAATTTCAAAAACGAAGGGGTTTAATAGTTAATGCATTGATGTACTTGGTCGGTTTAGTTGAAGAAATTTTTAAAAAAAAAAGGAGAAAAGTATTTGTTAACCGTTATTGATATATTCAGTAAATATGTTTGGGGTTTTTCCCATTAAAGAAAAAAACCGGGGAATTGTTTCGAAGATTTGAAAAAAAAAATTTTAAAAGGGCGATTACCCAAAAAATTTTGGGTGGGGAAGAAAAGGGAAATTTTTAATAAAAAGTTTTAATCATTTTTTAAAAAAAAAAAATTAATATGTATATACTTTAATGAAGGCAAAGTTGTAATTTAAAGATTTAAAGCTTTAAAAAGAATAAAGTGGAAAAATTTTACAGCAAAAAATATTTTTAAATTATTTAGATAAATTTTCAGGTATGGTTGATAAAAATAACAAAACAAAAACATTTGATAAAAAAAACACCCAAATGAAGCTAGTAAAAACTTAAATAAAGGTATGTTACTTTAATTTATATGGTAATTTAAAAATCAAAGGTAAGCTTTAAAATTGGGGATGGTCCCTTAAGCAAATGAAAAGACATTTTTAAAAAGGTTACACAAACGGACAGGGAAATTTTTATTTATAAAATTTTAATACAAATCCGAACATACACTATTAAAAAATTTAAAAGTGAATAATTCAAGGTTCATTTTTTGAACAAGAATTTTACCTACACACAAGGGTTTTTAGATAGAAAAAGTTATTAGGAGACTATAAAAAAAAACCCGCTTTTGTAAAAAGGAAAGGTTACAATGAAAAATTTAATTTTTGTTGGGGGACCCCTTTTGGAATTGGAAAAAAATTTAATTTGAAAATAAAAATTTATTATAAATGAGTAATAAAAAATTAATTTTAATAAAATGGAATAGAAACAATAGATCAATTAATTATTCCCTTAACAAAACAGCTGCTGCTTCAGAAAAATTTTAAAAATTTTGTGGGAGAGTAAGTACTGGATTATATATTACAGCAGGGTTTTTGGTTGTTCAGCTGCTTTAAAAATAAAACAACTTATAAAAAAAGCAGAATTGGAAAGAAAATAAAGAAAAAAGAGAAAAAGGTTTTTCAAGTATTTTTAAAATATATTAAAAAAGCAGGAAGAAAAAAAATTATTAAAACCCTCTTGAAATGATATAAAGGGAAATTTTAAAAATTTAAGGATATAAAGTAAAAAGGAAGGTTGTATTAAGGTTTTTAAAAGTATTAAAGATTTTTAAAGATTTTTTTTTAAGATTTTATATAAAAGGAAAAATTTTATCGTTGAAGGTAAATTGCATCAGGAAAAAGTAGTTTTTTAGTATTTTTAAAAAAATATAAACCCAAATTTTTAATATAATTCCCGAAAATTCACGAATGGCAAATTTTTTGGACTCTGATTTAATTCATATACCTTTTTGAAATTGTGTCAAGAACTTCCAAATATTTTTTCTTTTTAGTAACAATTTTAAAAAGTCTATAAAAATGTTTCTTCTGCTAAACAGTTTGATGGTTTTTTTGTCTTTAACGTTTTATTTAGGGGTTAAGTAACGTTTTTACAAAACAATCACGAAACGGGTTATAAAAGCCCCCGGGGGGCAGTATACAATTTTTTTAATTGATATATTAAAACCCTACGGAAAAAAAACCCCAAATTTTGGATTTGTTATGTTAAAACCCCGAAATTGTTTTAAAAAAAAATCCAAAAAAAAACGAAAGGAAGAAAACAAAGTTGGTTTGATTATTTAGAAAAAATAACAAATTCACGAAGAATGGTTTTTAAAAAGAAGTTTCGAAGGTATTAAAATTTTAACAGTTGATAACAATTTAGAAAAATGCTTTTTAAATCTTATTCAAAAGATATAGATATATAAAAAAATTTTTCAAATCAATAAATTTCATTTGGTGGTTTTTTTTTAAAAATTATTTTATAGTATATTATTATAGATGGTTAATAGAAAAGGGAGTAGAATGTTTTGCCAAAAATTTCTAGCACTTTTGGAGAAATAAATGAATCCAGAAAAAAATTTATATAAAAAAGTTTTTTAAAAGAAGAAAAGGGTTTTTAAATCAAAACTTAAAAAAATGTTAGGATGAATATAAAAAACCCTGTCATTGATAAAATTGCAAAAAAGTTATGATCCTTTTTTTAAAAAATAATTTATTTTAATGGAAATG
>NW_026459524.1:0-17465 GCF_021730395.1 Mercenaria mercenaria | reverse complement strand
GGCCTTGAGAGGTCACAGGTTTTTCTATTTTAGCCCTACTGACCTATTTTTGACCGCACGTGAACCAGTTTCGAACTTGACCTAGATATCATCAAGATGAACATTCAGACCAACTTTCATACAGATCCCATGAAAAATATGGCCTTTAGAGAGGTCACAATGTTTTTCTATTATTTGATCTACTGACCTAGTTTTTGATGGCACGTGACCCAGTTTCGAACTTGACCTAGATACCATCAAGGTGAACATTCTGAACAATTTTCATGAAGATCTTGTGAAATATATGGCCTCTAGAGAGGTCACAAGGTTTTTCTATTTTTAGACCTACTGACCTAGTTTTTGATGGAACGTGACCCAGTTTCAAACTTGACCTAGATATCATCAAGGTGAACATTCTGACCAATTTTCATGAAGATCTTGTGAAATATATGGCCTCTAGAGAGGTCACAAGGTTTTTCTATTTTTTGACCTACCGACCTAGTTTTTGATGGCACGTGACCCAGTTTCGAACTTGACCTAGATATCATCAAGATGAACATTCTGACCAACTTTCATAAAGATCCCATAAAAAATGTGACCTCTAGAGTGGTCACAAGCAAAAGTTTACGGACGGACGCACGAACACCGCACGATCACAAAAGCTCTGTGACAGGTAAGCTAAAAAACCTACTAATCTTTGACCTCCAATTGTGACCTTAACCTTCGAGCTAGGGGTCCGGGTTTTGCACATGACGTCGTCTCATCATGGGGAACATTTATGCCAAGAAATATTAAAATCCCTTCACAGATGGCCTAGTTATTGACCGGACAGGACAGCCCTGTTGACCTCCAATTGTGACCTTGACCTTTGAGCCAGGGGTCCGGGATTTGTGCATGACATGTCGTCTCATCATGGGGAACATGTTTGCCAAGTGATATTAAAATCCCTTCGTGAATGACAGAGTTATGGACCAGACACGAAACACACCCTGTTCATGCTATGTAAACATTTGACTGTCAAGTGTGACCTTGACCTTTGAGCTAGGGATCTGAAAGTTGTGCACGACACATCGTCTTATTATGAGGTACATTTGTGCCAAGTAATATTAAAATCCCTTCATGGATGGCATAGTTATGGACCGGACAGGAAAAAAGCCCTGTTGACCTATGACCTCCAACTGTGACCTTGAACTTTAAGCTAGGGGTTCAGGTTTTGCAAACAACACATCGTCTCATTATGGAGAACATTTGTGCCAAGTAATATTAAAATCCCTTCATGGATGACAGAGTAATGGACCGAACACAAAATTGTGGACGGACGGATGGAAAAGCGCATTCCTATAGTCTCCGAAACTGGTTTTCAACCAGTAGGGGACTAATAATATGCAACCCACAAAGTTTGACTGTTACATGTATAAGCAGCCCCCAATTCACAACTGGAAACCAAAACAGATTTGGGATGGACAGACAACTGGCAAAACTATACACTCATATTTTCATTAAAGATGGTGGTGGTGGGGGCAGGGGCGGGATGAGAGTGGTGCAATGATGATTGTACATTTATATATTTCTTCCACTTTAAGATCATATCTTACTTTAAAAGTAAAAACTGCAGAACTGTAATCAAACAAGACAATTGTGTGTTTCTAATTTATTAGCCTTCACATAATGTAATATTTCTTTTTTTCCTTCCAGATATACCAATCGTATTTTCATGAATGTTCTCCGAGATAGCACTTGTCCAGATTCTTGTTTGTCTATATAATACAATCACAAACATTCGTGACAAGAAGGCTACATGTCCATAGTTGAGCCACAAAATTCCACTAACAATACCACATGTATGTATATAGTTGAGTCACAAAACTCTATGTTCAAAAAGGTTAAATCACAAAAATCCATGAACAACAGGGTCACAAGTCCAAAGTTTTACCATAAAAGTCCATGAAAAATGTAAGTCCACATGTTCACAAAAATGCCCTTAGAAAATTATGTTGTACCATTCTTCTCTGATGATGGTAACAAGTCAAACTACTACATATCACAGTGTTTTCTGCAACAAAACAATCATCCTTTGGAAAAATGGGAGTTTCCCTTTTACATTCAGATCTATTCAAGATTTATCAGCTGAATTACTTGAGTTTGCATTTTCACTGGTATTATCAGACTGATACCGCCATCTCATCCATGCCACCTTTGATCTGTCCCAAAAGGCTGAAAAAGAGTCATAAGCAGGCCGAACATCTAGCAGCGTAAACTGATATGTAGTTTTATCCACTTTTCCGCCATCATAATAGTCAATTATATATCTAACTTCCTTCCCACATCTGTCAACAATCCAATCATGTCTGTCAAATGGAAGTTCATACCTGAAACAATATAAAATATAGTTGTAACTCCAGTTTTTTTCACACTCGCTTATCTCATTATACTGGTTATCTCAACGATATTTTCAAATCCCAGCAAAGTTCCATCTAACTATATGTACTATCACTCTGATTTACTCAAATTTAACATACCACAACTCCATTTGAGTGGACAGAAAATGAAGACCCTTCAGTGATATTCTTTAGTTAATAAATGCAAGTATCCATATGTCAAAGTAAAATTACTGCTGCAAACTTTAAATAAGTATGAACCATGAACAAGAGCTATAGGTACCAAAGACTACAAATTTCACTAATTTTGAACCCTTTCCTCCTCATACTAGTTTACAAACAAGTCTTTAAAGAAAAAACTTACAAAGATGACAAAAGGGCACAATTTTGTGAACTGTAAGTCAGAGTTATGGAACATAACTTAGAATGGTCATTTCATTATGATAAAGACTTACGATGACTCTGAATGTACTCAGTGCAATAGTTCCTTAAAAACTGTCAACATGCAAAACTTTCAACACAATTGTCTAAGTGAACAAAGAGCATAAAAGTTTGCCAAACTGTATGCCAGACAAACTTGCCATGTGAGGTTATGTATTTCATGCTAAAGGTGTTTGGGGAGTTTGAGATATTTGGTCAAGAAGTTCCTGAGAAACCTTTTCACGCAAAACCTTCACAAACTTTTGGTGCTAAAAGGAGCATAATCTTAACAAAATAAAAGCTAGTTATGTAACTTGCCCTTTGTGTATGTGCGTGTGTGTGTTGGGGGTAGAGGGGTGGGGGAGGCATCAATATGTTCGTCATAACTCATTCTTAGTAATAATTACCAGCAAGAAACTAGGGAGTACTACTGAGCTAAAAGCCAGCTGGACGTCTTCCCCTAATGAAGGAATAACCAAAGAATCCAGACAAACAGTAGTCAGATGCGAACAATTCAATGTAAGTGACTTTAATCATTCCATCATACTGACCTCATTCATTCTGTATAATTACCTAAATCTTTATCAAACAATGACCATGGAAGATGTAAAAATATCTTACCCCATCCAACTCCTGATCTTTGCTCTGGGGGAGTAATCTTTAGCTTTACCACCAAATTTCTTCAGCTTAGGATTTGTACATTCCCTACAATGAATAGGTACATGTTATATTGTCATGAACAAGTAAATCCTCATGCCAAGGTGTCAAAAAATATGTCTTCAATCTGATTATTTTAATGCTTAGTACTGCAATAGTATCTCTTAAAAGGAGTATGTGTGACTGACTGAGCTTCTATTAAATGCAACCCCTACAATCAAAAAAAAAAAGAAAAAGAAAAGAAACAAGAGCTGTCTCCATAGGATGACATATGCCCCCGATGGCACTTTGAATGAGTAGTTATGGCCGATGTTAGAGTTTAGGACCTTTGACCTACGGAGCTGGGTCTTGCGTGCGACACGTCGTCTTACTGTGTCACACATTCATGCATAGTTATTTTAAAATCCATGCATGAATGACAAAGATATGGACCGGACATGCCCATCAATGCACTATCATGAAAAATGACCTTTAACGTCTAAGTGTGACCTTGACCTTTGAGCTACAGTCCTGGGTCTTGCGCGCGACACGTCGTCTTACTGTGGTACACATTCATGCCAAGTTATTTGAAAATCCATCCATGGTTGAAAAAGTTATGGACCGGACACGCCCATCAATGAACTATCCTTTAAAGTCTAAGTGTGACCTTGACCTTTGAGCTACGGACCTGGGTCTTGCGCGCGACACGTCGTCTTACTGTGGTACACAAACATGCCAAGCTATTTGAAAATCCATCCATCGATGACAAAAATATGGACCGGACACGCCCATCAATGCACTATCCTTTAATGTCTAAGTGTGACCTTGACCTTTGAGCTACCGACCTGGGTCTTGCGCGCGACACGTCGTCTTACTGTGGTACACATTCATGCCAAGTTATTTGAAAATCCATCCATCGATGACAAAGATATGAACCGGACACGCCCATCAATGCACTATCCTTTAATGTCCAAGTGTGACCTTGACCTTTGAGCTACGGACCTGGGTCTTGCGCGCGACACGTCGTCTTACTGTGGTACACATTCATGCCAAGTTATTTGAAAATCCATCCATCGATGACAAAGATATGGACCGGACACGAAAATTGCGGACAGACTGACAGACGGTTCAAAAACTATATGCCTCCCTTCGGGGGCATAAAAAAGAAACTGTGTTTATTGGACATGGATGTCCCAGCTATGACTGAAGTAAATTAAAACAAATCCAGGTGAGATATTTATTTACCATGTTATCGTCAAAGAAATGAAAATCATGTTTCACGATCTGAATTAAAAGGCAATGCCAGGTATTACACGAAACATATACATTAGTTACTGATTTCGTAGCAATGTTTTTCGCATGTATAAACCTGATTTACACATTTTTTTCAAAGAGCGAAATCATGAAAGTAGTGTCAAAATAGCCATTTTAAGTTATATTTTGTGGCAAAACTTTGGAATGAAAGATTGACCGGACATCTGTGATAATTTCCAAGAATTCTGAAATCCTGGTCGTAGATTGATTTTGCCAAATTCCAATGAAAAACTGTCATAAACAGATTGGCTTGCTCTCGTTTGTCATATATTTTCGCGACCCCAATTTCCGAATAATTTTGGTCATTTAGAGAAAGACCTACCTTCTTTTGGGACAATATTGTCATTACCAATGACCTACATTTTTCTTCATTACATTTTTTACATCCAAGAGAGACTACTCAGTGATTACCATTCATGTAATATATCCCTTTTACTGTACATATCAATACCATTTTTTAGCTGCTTTTATGATCCTACCACACACTTCAAACAAACTACCCCAACACTACCACACAATTTAGACTGTGATTCTTTCTGATACTGCAGCCCCTCTGATGTTGACTGATTCGTTCAGTTTATGTTAATTATCTCAAAGAAACAAAAAATTTTACGTTAAGAAAATTTAATTTTATTATTTTTTTCCCAAATTTAACAAGCGAGCTCATAAAAATGTGAAAATAAGGGGTATACTGTAAATAAAATTGCAGTGGAAAGGTGTCCTTAATTGCCCCCGGACCCCTCTGGCTGATCGGCTACTTTTCTATATCAGCCCGTTCAACAAAACTTATCGACAACCCTGCACACTGTCTTGTTCTGTAGAATGTTTGTACCAATTCACTTGAATATCGTTCTATGCATACATACAACAGACCAGAAAAGAAAAATGAAATAAAACCTTTGACCTCTGAAGTGTGACCTTGACATTCGAGTCTGAACTCTGAAGTAGCAAAAGCTTATAAAATTTTGATATATATCTACACAGCTTATGTGTAGAGATAGTACCTAAGTTTTTCAAATCATAGGTTTGAAGTTTAAAAGCTTTGAAATGAAGAGAAATGTCCATATATTTCTCAGAAACAGAAATATAGACAATATTTTAACCAGAAGTGCGGAGTTATGAGCATTTAATATTTTCATGATAACGAAAATTTTGTGATCAAGGAAATGTAACTCTTCTTGAACATGGAGAGCATAAACATCAAAGGGACATAATATAGTCAATATTTTCTAATTGGGTGCATTTGATTTAACATTCAACTTTGATCTGGATTGCTAAATACTGATCCATGATACTGTGTGCTAAAAATTTAGAACATCTGGAACAGTCTATTAACAGCAAAACTATGCTTTAGCAGAATCTAAATAGAGTTAAGCTCTAACTGGGACTCGAACCCAGGACCTCTCACACCTAAGGCAGACACTCTACCACTTCCCTATAACAGCAGTAGCTAATAGCTATGCAGTTTAATTGCTGGATTACATTGCGTGAACTGGAACAATAATCGGTGAACTCCGATTATTTGGCGTATTCGCTTTGTTACCTAACGGCAATTTTTGTGTAAAGAAAAAAATAAATATAATGCTGCCAACGTCATAATTGGTCAAATCTGCCCAAATTTCTCTGACGTGTTGTTCAGAGTATGAACTTACTAACTGGCAGTACCAGTGAAATATTTCTTACACTGAATCTTTTATATTTGCCCTTTTTGCAGCTGCCGAACGGCAAAGACGATGAGATTTGTCCAAATATAAGTAATTATTTTACCAGTTTTGAGAGGATTTCAATTGATGGGAAATTGCAGTTACAAACTAAATACCTTTCTGCAACACATGGAGTCATTAGCATTCGCTGTCAATCAGAATTATGACTGAGATCGACTGTCATTCATTCATTTCAAAGTTTCATAGACAGAGTCCTGTTGTTTACATTTTTATCGTAACCGGTGCACTTGTAAAAATCACTTTAGTTTGAAAAATCAAAGTATGCGAAGAGCTATGGTACGGTCTCTATTATGTGCACTGAAGTATCTGTTTCAGTTTCCAGAAGCAGGAATCCCTTCAGCTAAGTCACACTTCCCCTTTGGTATATAAATGGACCTGTTTCCCTGAATAGTAAAAATAGTTTAGTAAAAACAGACCAGAAGTGAAGCCTACCTTGCATGAAGAGCCTCCCACATGAGGACTTCTTGCCATGCTTGTTCATTATTACTGTTGTGTATCTTTATGATGTGTCCCATATCATTCTGACTTATCTCATCTTCTTTCCATCGCCAACCTATAATCATTTGTACATAAAAATGTATACTGTAACAAGAAAATATGACACTGAGACACCCGCGTTCAAGTGGTTATGTTGCATTGACTGCCGTGTTCTTTTTTAACAAATCAACTTGGCACAAAAGGTGTGGTAATGGATTATAAGATTCTTTCACTGGATATTGGTGCAGATGGGAATATCCGGCCCAGAGGGTAACTGTTAAGGCGGCTACGAGGCTCCTTGCCGAGTTACCGCCTAAACAGTTACCCGAGAGCCGGATATTTCTATCTGCACCTATATCCAGTGACAGAATCTTTTTCTTGCATACCGATTTCAACAAATAATAATAACAAGAGGGCCAAGATGGCCCTAGGTCGCCCACCTGAGAAACACACAATCTAGATTTCATCAAGATAATCATTCTGGCTTAATGTCAGGAAGATCAGTTGGAAAATATAGCCTCTATCGCATATACAAGCTTATCCTTTGATTTGACCTAGTGACCTACTCTTTGACCCCAGAAGCCCCATATTCGAAATTGACCTAGATTTTATCAACGCAAACATTCTGACCAAATTTCATGAAGACCAATTGAAAAAAACAGCCTCTATCACATACACAAGGTTTTTCTTTGATTTGACCTAGTGACCTAGTTTTTGATCCCAGACTACCCATATTGGAAAGTGACCTAGATTTCATCAAGGCAACCACTCAGACAAAATTTCATGAAGATCAGTTGAAATTTTTTTGCCTTTATCGCATACACAAGGTTTTTCTTTGATTTGACCTAGTGACCTAGCTTTTGACCCGAGATGACCCATTTTTGAAATCGGCCTAGATTTCATCAAGGTTATCATTCTCGCCAATATTCATGAAGATCAATTGAAAAATACAGCCTCTATAACATACACAAGGTTTTTCACTGATCTGACCTAATGACCTAGTTTTTGACCCGAGATGACCCATTTTCGAACTCGGCCTAGATTTCATCAAGGCAATCATTCTGACCATTATTCATGAAGATCAATTGAAAAATACAGCCTCTATCGCATACACAAGGTTTTTCATTGATTTGATCTAGTGACCTAGTTTTTGACCCGAGATGACCCATTTTCGAACTCGGCCTAGATTTCATCAAGGCAATCATTCTGACCATTATTCATGAAGGTCAATTGAACAAGAGCTGTCCGTAAGACAGCCAAGCTCGACTATTCGAAATATTGTCACAGAAGCAGGAAATGATTACCCAAAATGTTAAATATCAAAAGAGTTTTAAGTTTGAAAGGGGACATAATTTGACCAAAATGCATATCAGAGTAATGGGACTTGATGCTATCAACTAGTTTTATAACCCCGAAGAAACATGTTAAGTTTCAATTCAATATCTGCATTTGTTCTGAGGATAGTAACTTGCATGTAAAACTTTAACCAGAATTTTCTAAGTCCAAAAGGGGGCATAATTTGCTCAAAATACATGTTAAGAGTTATGGAACTTGACCCAGTGAGGTTGGTAATTGACCTACAAAAAGAATAAATAAGTTTCAAAGCTATATGCCTTTTGGTAATAGCTGTATGTACTAATGCACGCAAAACTTTAACCACAATTTTCTAAGTCCAAAAGGGGGCATAATTTGCCCAAAATACATGTCAGAGTTATGGGACTTGACCCAGTGAGGTAGGTAATTGATCTAGAAAAAGAAAAAATAAGTTTCAAATTTATATGCCTTTTAGTAATAGCTGTATGTACTTGCACGCAAAACTTTAACCAGAATTTTCTAAGTCCAAAAGGGGCATAATTTGGCCAAAATACATGTCAGAGTTATGGGACTTGACCCAGTGAGGTAGGTAATTGATCAAGAAAAAGAAAAAATAAGTTTCAAATCTATATGCCTTTTAGTAATAGCTGTATGTACTTGCACGCAAAACTTTAACCAGAATTTTTAAGTCCAAAAGGGGGCATAATTTGGCCAAAATGAAGGTCAGAGTTATGGGACTTGGTGCTATCAACTAGTTTTATAACCCCAAAGACACATGTGAAGTTTCAATTCAATCTCTGCATTAGTTTTGGAGATAGTAACTTGCATATAAAACTTTAACCAGAATTTTCTAAGTCCAAAAAGGGGCATAATTTGCTCAAAATACATATTAGAGTTATGGAACTTGACCCTGTGAGGTTGGTAATTGACCTAGAAAAAGAATAAATAAGTTCCAAAGCTATATGCCTTTAAATGACAGCTGTATGTACTTGCATGCAAAAACTTAACCAAGGTGTGACGCCGACGCCGACACCGACGCCGACGTGAGTAGAATAGCTAGACTATTCTTTGAATAGTCAAGCTAAAAATACAGCCTCTATCGCATACACAAGGTTTTTCTTTGATTTGACCTAATGACCTAGTTTTTGACCCGAGATGACCCATTTTCGAACTCGGCCTAGATTTTATCAAGGCAATCATTCTGACCAATATTCATGAAGATCAATTGAAAAATACAGCCTCTATCGCATACACAAGGTTTTTCTTTGATTTGACCTAGTGACCTAGTTTTTGACCCCAGATGACCCATTTTCGAACTCGGCCTAGATTTCATCAAGGTTATCATTCTGACCAATTTTCATGAAGATTAGTTGAAAAATACAGCCTCTATCGCATACACAAGCTAAATGTTGACGGACAGACAGACGACAGACAGACAGACGCCGGACATCAAGTGATCAGAAAAACTCACCTGAGCATTGCTCAGGTGAGCTAAAAACAAAATCATTTGAACGGCTTTCTTTTTAGAACTATTTCCTATGGCAGTGTATTTAAACAAAGCGCGGGAAAACAACGTCCGTAAACAGGAAAGACGTCATGACGTTTCAAAACAAATAACAATGTTTAGTTCCGGTTTTGTTTTATCAGTTGCAGCGTAACGTTATGAATTTTTGATAAAATAACGTGATTTGAATCGAGAAATATACTATCAGGAACCAATAGGAACTGTCAAGGTATTAAATTTTTATTCCGTTTTTTAAATAAAATATATATTACTACATAAATCTTCTACATACATGTAGTTCTTAATATGTCATTCACAGCACGAGAGTCATCTTACACCCTGGGGTGTAAGATGGATTTTTCCAGCACCGGTAAGATACCGGAAATCTCCGTCTGGTACATTTATGCAAGAATTATTTGTAATCTGGCTGTCAAGACTTCTATGAAAATAAAATATTAATTTCTTGTTAAATCATATTTTCATAATTGATTTTTCCCATGAATTTATATGTATGTCTGAATATTTCATTAACATTGTAGCAAGTATTACTGAATCAATTATTCTTGATCACCACCTTCCTTGATGGCTATAGCTATATAAATTCATGTGCAACATTCATATTCAGTGCTGCTCTACATGTTACCATGTCATCAAGCATATTCTCAAATTGGACAGCTGTTTAAAGTGTTTTTAACAAAAAATGAAAGGCCCTTTGGAACTATAACTGTTTAAAAGGTCACCCAACAAACAACTGAGTGAAATATTTCTGAAATCAATCAAGCTATTTTAGACTCAAGGTTTTCACCAATAAGTAAAGAGAAAACACTCCTCCCCTCTCCCACTATCTGTCACACTTTTTAATGAAATAGGATGGTTAGCACTCTTTCAGTAGACTATTTTTGAGAAATTGTTAAAATTATGCCATAATTTCTGATGAAACCAGGCTGGTAGTCATCTTACATTTGTACGTCTATGAACTGCAATATCAATCTTGGTAGAGGGAATATTTGTGTGAAATCATTTCAAAATCCTACCCACATGTTTTTTTGAAGTTCTAAAAACATACATACATTTAAAAGTAATCATGCCCCTTAGAGAACATGTTTTTGACAAAATCTAAATAATCTGAACAGACTTGATACTAGGGCTGGGTACCGCCTTGAAAAAAATACCGCGGTATACCACGGTTTTTTCCTAATTACCGCAGTATATACCACATTATACCACCATATTTATCTTAAGACTTACAGCTATGGTAGTCGTCATAAAAATATTGAAAAACTCTCAGAAATACTTAATTTATTATGAGCAACAACGAAGACTAGGTACTTGACTAGAATTAAAGAAAAAAATACACTGGAATATTAACTTGACTAATGACTATTTTAGATTAAAATGACCCTTAGTATTTTTTACCAGCATGTATTCGTCGGAAGATGCCATATTGTCTCTAGGGAAGCACGGGTCACATGTATATAGGTCGCGCTTGTTTGAAGTTCGATTTGTGCACCCGTTTGATAAACCAGTAACGTTTACAAATAGCATGAAGGCTTCATCAAATCGTTTTCAAACAATAAATAATAAATTTCGACTCAACATTTTCCATACTATTTATTTCTTTTTTAATACATGCAAACACATACCAGGATATTTTAAACTATCATCATTTAAACAAGAATTCGGGACTTGCCGAATTTACCAGACTCAAAGTAAAAACAAGTGCGCCCATGACGTCATCCATCCAAACGGAATAATCTGGAGGTTTTCGAAGGTTTTGATTGGTGATCACGCGATCGATCATACATGTTCAATTGCACCATTGGGTGGTTATTTTTGGAAACTAGTAATAGTAGCATGGGAATTCCAGAGATATAAATCGAAAAATCATGCCTGGTGTCAATTGCTGTTACGAAAGGCTACATAGACAATGTAAATTAAAAATAAACAGAAGTAGGGATAATGTTGATAAAATACCGGTATTCCCCGATGGTACCGCGGTATCGTACCACGGGAAGATGGTACCACGGTTACCGGTATACCGGTAATATCGCGCACCTCTACTTGATACAGGGTGATGAAAATATTTCTTTAAAACAATAAAATCCTACAGATGGTTTAAGAAATGTTATCGAAAGATTTTTCAATTTTCAGCTCTGATGACTCCTTTGTGCAGCTGAGCAGAAATGTATGAGCAAATTTGGAAGTGGACAATCCGAAGAACATCCATGCAAAATTTCATTTACTTCTATCAAATTGTTCCAAAGATGTTGCGTGCAAAAAACAACAAGAGGACCATGATGGTCCTGAATCGCTCACCTGTCCCAACATGACCCAGTTTTGAACTGAGTATGATGTCGTTTTTTTCTATTATTTGACACAGTGACCTAGTTTTTGAGCTCATGTGACCCAGTTTTGAACCTGACCTAGATATCATCAAGATGAACATTCAGACCAACTTTCATACAGATCCCATGAAAAACATGGCCTCTAGAGAGGTCACAAGGTTTTTTCATTATTTGACCTACTGACCTAGTTACTGATGGCACGTGACCCAGTTTCAAACTTGACCTAGATATCATCAAGGTGAACATTCTGACCAATTTTCATGAAGATCCATTCAAAAGTATGGCCTCTAGAGAGGTCACAAGGTTTTTCTATTTTTAGACCTAATGACCTAGTTTTTGACTGCAGCTGACCCAGTTTCGAAACTGATCTAGATATCATCAAGATCAACATTCAGACCAATTTTCATACAGATCCCATGAAAAATATGGCCTCTAGAGAGGTCACAAGGTTTTTCTATTATTTGACCTACTGACCTAGTTTTTGACGGCACGTGACCCAGTTTCGAACTTGACCTAGATATCATCAAGATGAACATTCTGACCAATTTTCATGAAGATCTTTGAAAAATATGGGCTCTAGAGAGGTCACAAGGATTTTCTATTTTTAGACCTACTGACCTAGTTTTTAACCATAGTTGACCCAGTTTCCAACTTGGCCTAGATATCATCAAGATGAACATTCAGACCAACCTTCATACAGTTCCCGTGAAAAATATGGCCTCTAGAGAGGTCACAATGTTTTTTCTTTATTTGACCTACTGACCTAGTTACTGAAGGCACGTGACCCAGTTTCGAACTGGATTTAGATATCATCAAGGTGAACATTCTGACCAACTTTCATGAAGATCCATTCAAAAGTATGACCTCTAGAGAGGTCACAAGGTTTTTCTATTTTTAGACCTAATGACCTAGTTTTTGACCGCAGCTGACCCAGTTTCAAACTTGACCTAGATATCATCAAGATGAAAATTCAGACCAGCTTTCATACAGATCCCATGAAAAAAATGGCCTCTAGAGAGGTCACAAGGTTTTTCTATTATTTGACCTACTGACCTAGTTTTTGACGGCACGTGACCCAGTTTCAAACTTGACCTAGATACCATCAAGGTGAACATTCTGACCAATTTTCATGAAGATCTTGTGAAAAATATGAGCTCTAGAAAGGTCACAAGGTTTTTCTATTTTTAGACCTACTGACCCAGTTTTTGACCGCATGTGACCCAGTTTCGAACTTGACCTAGATATCATCAAGATGAACATTCTGACCAATTTTCATAAAGATCCCATGAAAAATGTGACCTCTAGATAGGTCACAAGCAAAAGTTTACGCACGGACGACGGACGCTGCGCGATCACAAAAGCTCACACTGTCACTTCGTGACATGTGAGCTAAAAATAGGAGCTGATGATGAGAAGTCCGATCATATGGCATCAAACTAAGTGCACAGAGTTGACAGCTCTTAAATGCAAATTGACACTAATCTTTAACTGTTTCAATTAGTCAAATCCAACATTTGCCATGTATTTCAGTTCCCACGAGTTCTGATAAACCGGCATTGCTTTAAGCTAAAGCAAATGATAACAATAGCGGATTCTAAAACCAAGGTCTGAATACACCCCCATCCTTCATATTAAATTTATCTATGTTGATAACCCTACCTTTTCTTAACATTGCATTCCAGAACATTTGCTGTGATGGATAGACCCAATTGTCCTCAGTTCCTGCACGAGGTATACCAGACACCTCTCTGTCAGTGGACAAAGGAAATGGCTGGTCTGGTGCTGGTCTCTGGTTTGGTGGCGGCATCTGAATAATAAAAGTATAATGATATCTTGTAACCTGATGAATCTAGTTCACTGAATACTGTTGATTTTGTACTGGTAGTATTTTTGGATATGGTTATATTAAACAGGTGTAAATTTTATCAAGTAAAATGTCCTACGTAGTAACCAGGCACAAGTTGGATTTTTTTGTCAAGGACAGAGAAGCTATTGAGGTATTAATTGTAAAACAAGAGCTGTCCGTAAGTCAGCCAAGCTCGACTATTCGAAATATTGTCACAGAAGCAGGAAATTATTACCCAAAACGTTAAATATCATAAGAGTTCTAAGTTCGAAAGGGGACATAATTTTCTCAAAGTACATGTTAAGAGTTATGGAACTTGACCCAGTGAGGTTGGTAATTGACCTAGATAAAGAATAAATAAGTTTCAAAGCTATATGCCTTTTAGTAATAGCTGTATGTACTTGCACGCAAAACTTGAACCAGGATTTTCTAAGTCCAAAAGGGGGCATAATTTGCCCAAAATACATGTCAGAGTTATGGGACTTGATTCTATCAACTAGTTTTATAACCCCAAAGACACATGTGAAGTTTCAATTTAATATCTGCATTAGTTTTGGAGATAGTGACTTGCATGTAAAATTTTAACCAGGATTTTCAAAGTCCAAAAGGCGGTATAATTTGGCCAAAATACATGTCAGAGTTATAGGATTTGACTCAGTGAGGTAGGTAATTGATCTAGAAAAAGAAAAAGTAAGTTTCAAATCTATATGCCTTTTAGTAATTGCTGTATGTACTTGCATGCAAAACTTTAACCAGAATTTTCTAAGTCCAAAAGGGTGCATAATTTGCCCAAAATACATGTCAGAGTTATGGGACTTGATTCTTTCAACTAGTTTTATAACCCCAAAGACACATATGAAGTTTCAATTTAATACCTGCATTAGTTTTGGAGATAGTAACTTGCATGTAAAACTTTAACCAGGATTTTCTAAGTCCAAAAGGGGGCATAATTTGGCCAAAATACATGTCAGAGTTATGGGACTTGACCCAGTGAGATTGGTAATTGACCTAGAAAAAGAAAAAATAAGTTTCAAATCTATATGCCTTTTAGTAATAGCTGTATGTACTTGCACACAAAATTTTAACCAGAATTTTCAAAGTCCAAAAGGGGGCATAATTTGGCCAAAATGAAGGTCACAGTTATGGGACTTGGTGCTATCAACTAGTTTTATAACCCCGAAGACACATGTGAAGTTTCAATTCAATATCTGCATTAGTTTTGGAGATAGTGACTTGCATATAAAACTTTAACCAGAATTTTCCAAGTCCAAAAGGGGGCATAATTTGCTCAAAATACATGTGAGAGTTATGGGACTTGACCCAGCGAGGTAGGTAATTGACCTAGAAGAAGAATAAATAAGTTTCAAAGCTATATGCCTTTAAATGATAGCTGTATGTACTTGCATGCAAAACTTAACCAAGGTGTGACGCCGACGCCAGGGTGAGTAGAATAGCTAGACTATTCTTTGAATAGTCGAGCTAAAAATAGCAAGAAGAATAACACAAAGTCTACTGTGCTCTGTTAGCTACAGATCTAAAGACTCAAATTCTTTTGATCCCAGTCTGTTGCTCAGTAAGATATGCAAGGGAGACTTTGGACAAAGATTACAATAAATTTTATCCCTATCGAGTATTCTTCTCAGTAAGTTTAAGTTAAACAAGAGGACCATGATGGTCCTAAATCGCTCACCTCTTCCCACATGACCCAGTTTTGAGTAGGACGTCGTTTTTTCTATTATTTGACATAGTGACCTAGTTTTTGAGCTCATGTGACCCAGTTTTGAACTTGACCTAGATATTATCAAGATAAAAATTCTGACTAATTTTCATGAAGATCCATTGAAAAATATGGCCTCTAGAGAGGTCAAAAGATTTTAATAATTTTAGACCTACTGACCTGGTTTTTGACCGCAGTTGACCCAGTTTCAAATCTGACCTAGATATCATCAAGATAAACATTCAGACCAACTTTCATACAGTTCCCATGAAAAGTATGGCCTCTAGATAGGTCACAAGGTTTTTTATTATTTGACCTACTGACCCAGTTTTGTAAGGCAAGTGACCCAGTTTCAAACTTGACCTAGATATCATCAAGGTGAACATTCTGACCAATTTTTATGGAGATCCATTCACAAGTATGGCCTCTAGAGAGGTCATAAGGTTTTCTATTTTTAGACCTACTGACCTAGTTTTTGACCGCACATGACCCTGTTTCGAACTTGGCCTAGATATCATCAAGATAAACATTCAGACCAATTTTCATACAGATCCCATGAATAATATGGCCTTTAGAGAAGTCACAAGGTTTTTCTATTATTTGACCTACTGACCTAGTTTTTGGCGGCACGTGACCCACTTTCCAACGTGACCTAGAGATCATCAAGATGAACATTCAGACCAACTTTCATACAGATCCCATGAATATTATGGCCTCTAGAGAGGTCACAAGGTTTTTCTATTATTTGACCTACTGACCTAGTTTTTGAAGGCACATGACCCACTTTCGAACTTGACCTAGATATCATCAAGATGAACATTCTGACCAATTTTCATGAAGATCTCATGAAATATACGGCCTCTAGAGAGGTCACAAGGTTTTTCTTTTTTTAGAACTACTGACCTAGTTTTTGACCGCACGTGACCCAGTTTCGAACTTGACCTAGATATCATCAAGATGAACATTCAGACCAACTTTCATACAGATCCCATGAAAAATATGGCCTTTAGAGAGGTCACAAGGTTTTTCTATTATTTGACCTACTGACCTAGTTTTAGATGTAACGTGACCCAGTTTCAAACTTGACCTAGATATCATCAAGGTGAACGTTCTGACTAATTTTCATGAAGATCTTGTGAAATATATGGCCTCTAGAGAGGTCACAAGGTTTTTCTATTTTTAGACCTACTGACCTAGTTTTTGATGGCACGTGTCCCAGTTTCGAACTTGATCTAGATATCATCAAGATGAACATTCTGACCAATTTTCATGAAGATCTTGTGAAATATATGGCCTCTAGAGAGGTCACAAGGTTTTTCTATTTTTAGACCTTCTGATCTAGTTTTCAAAGGCACGTGACCCAGTTTCGAACTTGACCTAGATATCATCAAGATGAACATTCTGACCAACTTTCATAAAGATCCCATGAAAAATGTGACCTCTAGAGTGGTCACAAGCAAAAGTTTACGGACGGACGGACGACGGACACCGTGTGATTACAAAAGCTCACCTTGTCACTTTGTGAGAGGTGAGCTAAAAAGCAATTTGAAAGCTTTAATCAATTAAGACACAGCAATGGTTACTGAGTATATGAATATTCTAGGGTGATAAACACTCAGAAGAGAAGTTTCAAGCTTTATAATACTTTTTCAACTCTTCTTAATCACTTTTTAGTCTAGAACATATTAAGGTAGCCAGACCTTTTTTTCATCAATTTGGGAATGCCACCGACACCGGTGAATTGGGAAAATGCTCCGAAATCGGGTTTTTAAAAATTAAAAAACCAAATTTTTTTGGTGTAAAAAATTAAT
>NW_026459523.1:0-17476 GCF_021730395.1 Mercenaria mercenaria | reverse complement strand
TTTTTTTTTTTTTTTTAAAAAATTTTTTTTTTTTTTTTTTTTTTTTTTTTTTTTTTTTTTTTTTTTTTTTTTGGGGGAAATTTTTGCTATTTTTTGGGTCCAACAAAGTCACTGTACTTAAAATTTTAGTGATAAAAAAATTGGGGGCTTCCCCTTGAGTGCAACAATTTATTAGACTACCCGCTAAAAATAATAAAAATTTTTTCACTTTTTTTCCTTTTCTTGAGAATTCAATTTTATAGAGAAAAAGAATCATTTAGAGATTTTCAAAAGGGGAAAAAGATGTTGAAATTATGATTTTGGGACAAAGGATATAGACGGCTAAATTACTAATTTTCAAAAAAAGTAAAAAAAAAGATTATCACAGTCTAGGATAGTCTACAATTTATGGCCCTTTTTGCAGGGGTTAAACCGGGTGGCTTATTTTCGGGATTTCGGGGGTTTTAAAATTTTGGATAGGAAACACAAAAAAAAGAACATGCCTACAAAAACAGATTATAATTAGCCGAAGAATACTCTATTCCCCCCCTAACCCCCCTTAATCATTTTTGTTATTTTTTCCATAATCTTCTAGTTTAAAATGTTCAGAAAAGGACTTCGGCACTTTCTGTATGAACTTCCCTACTCCAAGAGTAAAAAATAAATACTAAGAAATAAGTATTTAATTAATATGCCATCAAAATCTTTTTGAGTTTATTTTTTAAAGTAAAAAATTTTCAAATTTGTTTCATGAACAGTGATTTTGTTCTAAATAAATTACGTACCCTTTAAATTTTGATATGAAAGTTTTTTTGTTTTAACAACATTGTCCCCCCCTCATCAAAACCATATTTGGCCGCAATGGGATTTTATTTATACACATTTTCTGTGACTATTGTTTTGAGGGGGGGGAACTACTTTTAAACAAAAAAAAAAAGTACGGGGTTTTCCCAATGTAAATAACCATACTTTTATTTTTCATTTTAATAAATTGAAGTCACTATTTTACATCTTTTGTAACCCAAAACTTAAAAAAGTTTAAAAGGGGTACACAAGGCATGTTTTTACATGTTAATGGGAAAGAAGCAAATACTTTTAATTTCATTTTATTGGGGGGTTAAAATTTTCATTGGGGACCCGGTTGTTTGTTGCAGAAATAGACAAATTGTGTTTTAAACAACTTGCAACACACCAGTAATCTTCGCTCCCCCTAACCCCCCACCCCCCCCCCCCTCGCGCGCGCAAAAACCACTACGATGAGGATGTAATTTTTTTTCCCACTTTTTTTTTTTGTTTTTTTTTTTTTTGGTATTTTCTTTATGTTTTTCTTTTCTTTATTTTATTTCTTTTCCTCTGGTTTTATATTTCTTTTAGACAAAACTAAATGTCACAAGAAACGTCATTCTTCATGTTCTTCCTTCTGTGAAAAGGGAAAATGAAGATTTTCGTTCGGGGGACTAAGCCTAAACCCCAAAAAAAAAAAGAGGCAAATATTTTTCACAGCAGTTAATTGATCCTGCTATAGTTTTTCCAAACAGAAATAACGTTTCCTTTGTTTCCCTTTGATGCTAGGCAAGAACAGTCTTCAGGGCAGGCAACTTGACGGTTTCTCATTCAGTGTGATCCCACGAAAGTGATGAAACAAATCGCTTTTCCGCAGAGGCATAAAAAAAATTGGCTTACGCGAAAAGAACAAAAAATCCACCCAGTTTTGGGGGATTTTTTATGCAGCGACTTGGATAAAATTTTTGCATTTTAAGCCAATTGGCCGATCATGAGAAAATCAAATAGGGTTTTTGCGACCAAGATCCAGGCTCCCCTGTCATCTGCGCAGTCTGGTCAGGATTCATGCTGTTCGCTTTCAAAGCCATGGGAAATTGAGACCGTTAGTGAACAGCAGGGGATCTGACTATCGCAAAGTGCGCAGGCTGCGGACCCCATGTGGTCGCAATTGCACTGTTTGTTTTTCCCAGGCACGGCTCTTGGTTTAAACATGAAAAAAAATGACCAAGTCGCAATGACTTTTAGTTTGTTTTTAGTCTAGCCGTATTTATATAAGCCATCTTTGGTTTTCCTGGCGCCTCAAGGTTTGCTGTGCCACTGGACTTATCCAAAAAAAGAACCAACCCACGGCCCTTTAAAATCTGCCTTTTTAGTATTAATGTATGCACATCAACATCTGCCATCACTTAAACCAACAAAAAGCATGTACAGACTTAAATAACTACCTAAACCCCTGAATAAAAATGACCGGTCACTATAATGTTTAACCTATTCACCATGAATGCATCAAAACTTAACATAGATAAATCAAATACAGGGGTTTTTGCAAAAAAATTGTTTTTTTTTTTATTTATTTTTTAAAAGGATTTTAATCATAAAAATGCATTTTTTCTTTAAAAAAAATTATTTTGCCTTTATTTTGACTGGGAATTTAATATTTTAAATCTTCCGTAAAGTGATAGATTATATTTTTTTCGGAAATTAAAATTTTTTTTTTCAAAAAATTAAAACCCCGGGCCCAGATAAAAAAAAAAAAATTTTGATAGAACAGATAAAAACAGTTTTGGTAATAAGTAACTAACACAAGGTTTATCATTGACTCAAAAAATTTTTGAAATTTTTTAAATACTTAATGAGAATTTCGCCTCAAAATGAGGCAGGCTATGTAGTGTCCGAAGTCCTTTATTTTTTTTTACTTTTGAACCCAGAGCTGGCAGCAAATGATTTTGCCTTTGTTGGGCCCCATCTTTGGGGCCCGTTTGCAACATGATAACAAATTAGGCAAAACCATTTTTTTAAAAAATTTTTTATAAAAGTGCACTTGACCCAAATGACCTAATTTAAATCCCAAAACCCCTATCTAGCTGCTACCCAGTGCCAAATTTCTTTGTCGGTACCTAACTCAAGTTATTGAGCGGAAATTATGCCCCCCGCCCATTTGTTCGAAAACAGGAAAAGCAAAAGTCTTATGATTTGGTCCGCAACGAAGAAGAGGAAAACAATCATTTTTTTACAAAAAAACCCAAAAAAATCCTTTAACTTCCCTTTTCCAAAATGGCTTTTTAAGAAAATTTGTCTTGATGGCTCTTGCAGTTGATAAAAAACATATAAATACATCAATGGAAATTTAAGGTTTTGTACCCAAAAAAGTTTAAAAGTGCTAGGAAAGACTCCCTTAAGAAACCCGGCTTAACAAAAAAAAACAAAGGGTGTTAAAAATCCCTTTTTTTTTCAAAAAACCCAGAAAAAAGGAGTTGATGGCGTTTTTAGCGGCACTCAAGGAAAAAAACTACATGAGGGACGGCAGTTGCTTACAAAAAGTTTTATTCAAATGAGCGGCTTTTAAAGGGGCGAAGACATCCCTCATTCCAACCAAAATTCGTAACGTCCTCGTGCTACTCGATCTTCTGCGCTTTTTGACACGAATGACCCCAAACACGTTTTACCCCCGGTCGAACATCATTTTGGAGTCACAGCAAGGCACTTGCAAGGGTGTCACATATCTTAGGCACCTATGTGATAAATTATGTGCCCCCGGGTCAGTGTTTGGTCCCAAAAAAACAATTCAGGCACAAACCCCTGGGTGCCCAAACAACGCAGGACTCTTCATCATTTCATGCCAAAGACTTAATATACCATCCTTTTAAACCAAAGGCGTTGAGAAGGAGGCTTTTTTGCCGCATTAGAGTGCTAGCTGAAAATTGTCTTGGGATCATTGCAACCTGTGAAACAATGCTGATAAAATGGAGGTAATCTATTCATACAAGCGAACTCCCAAATCATTGATGACATCCTTGGGAAAGGTGGGGACTCGGTAAAACCCACAAAATGTGTTAGGAATCTTGGTGCAGTATTTGACAACAGTATGGATATGGAACAAGTCAACTCTGTGTGCCGGGCTGGATATGCACAAGTACGCAGAATAGGTCACATCAGATGGTACCTTACCAGTGATGCCACAAAGACCCTTATCAACAGCCTGGTTACTTCACAGTTAGACTACTGTAATGCCTTGTTAAGTGGTATTCCAAACAGCACACTTAACAAGTTGTAACATGTCCAGAACACGGCAGCTCGCGTCATCACTAAGACGCCCCTTCACAATCATATAACAACGGTTCTGAAGGAGCTCCATAATGGTTGCCAGCGAAATACAGGATGCAGTACAAGGTTCTGACCCACACCTTTAAGGCTTTACACAATCAGTCCCCTGCCTAATATTATTAGGGAAGTGATAGAAGTGTATAAACTGGTCAGAAACCTAAGATCACAAGACATGCTGTCACTGGTTATGCCAAAAACTAAAACCATGATGTATGGCAATCGCAGCTTTTCGTTCACTGCTCCAAAGCTTTGTAACTCCTTTCCAGTCAAGATCTGGGAAGCTCACACGCTAACTGCTTTCAAAAGCCTGCTAAAAACCCACTTTGTACAATATTTTGTTAACTGACCAATACATAGATGTTTTTTTCTTCTACATAATACAGTGTAGAACAGTATTTTATCCCAGGGTCACTTAAATAATTTTAAATATGTATGTATGTTTGTCTTGTTTGTTATCTGTATGTTTTACATTCATGATTTTTTGTATGCTTATTTGTTTGTATTGTTTGAAATTTATTCTGTAAATCACTTTTGAATGTGCATGTAAAGAGTGCTATATAAATGTGGTATAATAATATACTATACAATGTAGGAAATATATACTTTTTCTACTGGGGGGAGGGTATAATGTCACTTAGACACAATAGTATGTCATATGCCCTTACAGAAGCAAGCCTCTGTGGCGTACATGCTGTGTATTTGCTGTGTATATGCCGCGAACACAGTAGTACGCCAGAGGAGTACATTTTACATACACCGCATGCCGCGTACTATTTTGACGAGTACACAGCATGTACGCAGGAGGTCACTAGTACACTTCAAGTACGCAGCACAGACTCTGAAAATTTAAGGAGTACACTGCATGTACGCAGGAGGGGCTTGTACAAGAAAATAATACACTGTATGTACACCGCAGATACTTTGAAATTTGTGCAGTACACTTCATATACGCGGGAAAGACTTGTACAATTTCTTTTGGCATTTATACTTAGTTTTTTTTTTATAAGTTAAAGTCTGAAGTAAACTTCATATATGCAGGAGGGACTTGTTCATTTTCTTTTGGTGTTTATACTTTGAATTTTTTTAGGTAAAAGTCTGAAGTACACTTCATGCAGGAAGGATTTGTACATTTTTTTTTTTTGGAAGCAAGAACTTGATTTCCGAGTAACTTTTATCTTAATAGCATAAAATAGTTCAGATTACCGGTATTCTGACACTGAAAATTTGCCACATATTTGCATGTTCATTTGTGACGCTTACATCTTAGTGATTTCTGAGCTGCACCTTGCATGCAGTGTAAAAATATATTTCTTTTTCATTTGAATTAATCCTGGAGCTTTCTAACTTGGATAATTGAAAAGCCTTATTTGAACTTCGTTGCATTACATTTTGTAATACATGAAATAATTACCAAGATAAATGCCTCAACAGTGCCCGAATGAGAAGAATTAATAGCTCTCACTGTTATTTGAATACTCTTTAGCAAAACACCATTCTATCATGTTTTATAAAGGCTTTAATGCTCATTATGTTAACTCATTAAGGCCTTACCAAATTAAAAAGTTGTTCATCGGATTTGCCGCTCGTATAATTTTCAGAACGTTTTGGCTAATTTGCTCGCCCCATTGGAAAAAAATCAATTCAAAAATGTTTTGGTGCGCTACTTTTTTACGGACGTAAAAGTGTATAAATGCTTATATAATTCCAGTCCTAGATTGTTCTCAGATGGATTTTAATCAAAATAAATACATACTACGCAGACATCATCTAAAATAAATCATAACACTTATATTTAGTTGCATTAAATTGTTTCCCCTTGATGCAGTTACGCCATTTTCTTCAAATTTTTTACCAAATTACATGCTACAAAAATTGTTTTTTTCATTAAAAAGTGATAAAGAAAAGCATACTAATTTATTTGATTACATCAATCTACATTATTTTGGAAAGGGGTAAATACTTATTGATGCATGTCATTTATCTTTTTTCGTTTTTTTTTCTTCCAAATAAATCAGCATTTGCATATGAAAGTTGGGGGGTAAGGAATTTACATTATCACAGCAGTTTCGCCACAAGGGTACACAAAAAATGTATGCAGCAGGAGTACACAGCAGAAACGCCACAGGAGTACACAGAATGTACGCCGCGGGGTTTACACAGCATGTACGCCGAAGGAGTACATCCATGTACGCCGCAGGGTAGTACACCGCAGGCTCATTTGCATGTGAAAAGTGTATGTGCCGCGTACATGCTGCTACTATTTCCCGCATACAAAAATTCCTCCAGCGTACATCCTGTGTACTATGTAGTCCACAGCATGTACGCAGCAAGTAGTATGCAGCAAGCTCATTTGCATGCAAAAGTGTACTATAAAGTACTATCGTGTATTGCGGTGTATATCCTGCGTACTATTTAAAGCCCTTGATTTCAGTACACATCATGTACGCATCATATACGCTGTATGTACACAGCAAGAGTACGCAGCAGGCCTTTTTCTTCTGTAAGGGTGGTGATATGGTGGAGCAAGATCCCAGGTGCCCCACTGAACAAAATTTCATTAACGTTACGAAGTAGGCCTTGAGAAGCAAAACTCAAACAACACCAAATCATAGAAAAAAAGACTTGTTTGACATGAAAATTGAACAGCATGTAAAACATGTATTATTAGTTACACTGCTTGTTGGTGACAGGATACGGGATATACGCTGTCGAGGAAATCCATATCAGGCGAGAGCGAAGCTTGGAAGTAGCAATTAAAAACAAGACAGATTATGAGCCCAAGCTATAGATATCATTTCAAAGATAAAGGAATTTAGTGTTTTCTTGCCACTCCCATTTTTCCTATCTAATTTAGGTTCGTGAAGTCGTGCACATCGTTTTGCTGAGGTGATTATTTGACCAAAGTTTCATAAAAATCCTTCAAGGGGTTTAGGAGATACAGAGCTCAAACCTTTGACCTTGAGTTGTGACCTTGACCTTGAGTTGACATGGCCGACTCATGAGTTCATGATGAGGTGATCATTTAACCAAAGTTTCATGAAAATCCTTTAGGAGATACAGAGTGGACACAAAATGGAAGGCTCAAATCTTAGACCCTAAGTTGTGACCTTGACCTTGAACCTGCATGGCTGACTAATAAGTTCTGCACATCGTCTTGATGAGGTGATCATTTGACCCAAGTTACACAGAAATCCTTCAAGGGGATTAGGAGATACAGAGCAGAAACAAAAAGGAAGACTCAAACCTTAGACCCTAAGATGTGACCTTGACCTTGATCTGGCATGGCTGACTCATAAGTTCTGCACATTGTCTTGATGAGGTGATCATTTGACCCAAGTTTTATAAAATTCCTTCAAGGGGTTTAGGAGATATAGAGCGGACATGAAATGGAAGGCTAAAACCTTTGACCTCGAGTTGTGACCTTTACCTTGAGCCAACATGGCTGACTCATAAGTTCTGCACATCGTCTTGATCATGTGATCATGTGACTCAAGTTTCATGAATATCCTTCAAGGGGTTTAGGAGATATGGAGCAGACACGGAAGTGTTACGGACAGACGGAAGGAGACCATTCCTATAACTCCCAACCACTCGTGGCGGGGGATTAATAAAGCCTTTATGTGAAGTATAACAAGCAAATTCGATGAATTGGTATCCCCCGCCGAAAGGGTTTGTGGTGAGGAATGGCAAATAAAATATATCTGGCAAAAAGTTAAGGATGTTGATAAG
The DNA here is from genome assembly GCF_021730395.1 of Mercenaria mercenaria. Taxonomy (NCBI): domain Eukaryota; kingdom Metazoa; phylum Mollusca; class Bivalvia; order Venerida; family Veneridae; genus Mercenaria; species Mercenaria mercenaria. The sequence continues at coordinate 9,661 of NW_026459523.1, read as the reverse complement.
AATAAAAATAATTTCATTAGTCAAAATCAATTTAAACAGAAAACAATGTTTAATTAAAGAGTCCCATAATAAATGTATGAACTTTGATCCGACAAAAGAATTTATTTTGAATGGGATATGCTTACTGTAATAAGTTTAGCTTTTAAAATTAAAATGCAGTTAATGAAATGTGAGCTTGAAGTTTAACTGGAACGAAAATTGTTTTGAGTGGTTTGGGCACCAGGTGTTGCTGTTTAACATGTACATTTGAACTTAAAATAATAATGTCCTTTAAGAGAACCAGGTAAGATATCTTGAACATGGTGAGGCAAGGTTTTGGGTGCAGTCACAACTTAAAAATGTTGAAGGTTTGAACATTGTAAAAAAAAAAAAAAAAAAAAAAGAATGGAAAATAATATTTTTTTTAGAGGGTGGGGGGCGGGGAAACGGGAAGGAAACAAACTTTTTCATATGTTGATTAAATAAATATTGATGAAAATAAAAATTGAAAAAAAAAAAAGGGTAAAAGGGTGAAGGTGAGTGGGGTGAAAGAGGATGCAGATCAGTGGTGGGCATTACTGGGTGGAGGAAGTGAGGTGGGGGAATGGTACAATTGCATGTTAATAAATAATCATGGAAGGTTGAAAACAAGAGGACCATGAGGGTCCTGATCGCACCTATCCCCAACATGACCCAGTGTTTTAACTGAGTATGACGTCGTTATTTCTATTATTTGACAAAGTGACCTAGTTTTTGAGCACATGTGACCTAGAAATCATCAAGATAAAAAATTCTGACCCAAATTTTCATGAAGATGCATTGAAAATAAAACCTCTAGAGAGGCACAAGTTTTTATGATTTTGACGTAATGACCTAGTTTTTGAAGGCACGTGACCCACTTTTAAACCTGACCTATATATCATCAAGGTGAACATTCCACCAATTTTCATGAAAGATCTCTGAAAATATGGCCCCTAGAGAGGTCACAAGGTTTTTCTATTTTTCAACCTACTGACCTAGTTTTTGATCGCACATGACCCAGTTACGAATCTGACCTAATATCATAAGCCGAACATTCTCACCAATTTTCATGAAGATCCATTGAGAAATATGGCCTCTAGAGACATCACAAGGTTTTTCTATTTTTAACCTACTGACCTAGTTTTTGACCCCACAGACCCAGTTTCGAACCTGATCAGATATCATCAAGATGAACATTCTGACCAATTTTCATGAAGAATCTCTTAAAAATATGGCCTATAGAAAGGTCACAAAGGTTTTTCTATTTTTTTACCTACTGACCTAGTTATTGACCCACGTGACCAAGTTTCGAATCTGATCTAGAAATAACCAAGATGAACATTCTGACCAATTTTCATAAAGACCCATGAAAATATGGCCTCTAGAGAGGTCACAAAGTTTTTCTAATTTTCAGACCTAACTGACCAGTTTTTGACTGCACCTGACCCAGTTTCAAAATTGAAACCAGATAGCACAAGGTGAACATTTTGACTAATTTTCATGAAGATCCACGAAAATTTGGCCCCCTAAGAGGTCATAAAGTTTTTCATTTTAGACCTAAATGACCTAGTTTTGACCCCACGTGACCCATTCAAACTTGACCTAATATCATCAAGATAAACAATTTTACTAATTTTCATGAAATCTCATGTAAAAAAATGGCCTCTAGAGAGGTCACAATGTTTTTCTATTTTTAGATCTACTGACTTAGTTTTTGACCCCACGTGACCCAGTTTCGAACTTGACCTAGATATCATCAAGGTGAACACTCCGACCAATTTTCATGAAGATCCATTGAGAAATATGGCCTCTAGAGAGGTCACAAGGTTTTTCTACTTTTAGACCTACTGACCTAGTTTTTGACCCCACATGACCCAGTTTCAAACTCGACCTAGATATCATCAAGATAAACATTCTGACCAATTTTCATGAAGATCTCATGAAAAATGTGGCCTCTAGAGAGTCACAAGGTTTTTCTATTTTTAGATCTACTGACCTAGTTATTTACCCCACATGACCCAGTTTTCAAACTTTACCTAGATATCATCAAGATAAACATTCTGACCAATTTTCATGAAGATCCATGAAAATGTGGCCTCTAGCGAGGTCACAAGGTTTTTTCTATTTAAAATCTAAATGACCTAGTTATTGACCCACATGACCCAGTTTCGAACTTGACCTAGACTCATCAAGGTGAACATCTGACCAATTTCATGAAGATCCATGAGATATATGGCCTCTAGAGAGGTCACAAGGTTTTTTATTTTTAGAAACTACTGACCTAGTTTTTGACCCACATGACCCAGTTTTTAAATTTGATCTAGATATCATCAAAGGGGAACATTCTGACCAATTTCAGAAGATCCATTGAGAAATATGGCCTCTAGAGAGGTCACAAGGTTTTTCTATTTTTAGAAACTACTGACCTAGTTTTTGACCCCACATGACCCAGTTCGAACTTGACCCAGATATCATCAAGGTGAACATTCTGACTAATTTTTATGAAGAATCTCATGAAAAATATGGCCTCTAAGAGGTCACAAGGGTTTTTCTATTTTTAGACCTACTGACCTAGTTTTTAAACCGCATGTGACCCAGTTTCGAACTTGACCCAGATATCATCAAGATGAACATCTGATCAACTTTCATAAAGATTCCCATGAAAAATGTGACCTCTAGAGTGGTCACAAGCAAAAGTTTACGCACGAACATGGACCCACGCGATCACAAAAGCTCACCTTTCACTTTGTGACAGGTTGAGCTAAAAATCTAAATAATGAAATGAAAAAAAAAAAAATTTGTTTGAGGGGGGGGGGTGTGTGTGTGTGTGTTTTGTGTGTGTGTGTTGACCAAGGCAAAGTGGGTGACCAGTGTGGGTGCGCAACTTCACAGTTTATAATAAATGTTTTACAGAAAAGAATGAAAGAAATTTATGGGATCTCCCCATTATGGGATCTCGCCAGTTCAAGAAAGGAACCGAGATCTTATGGTGATACAAGTTGTGTGCAAGTTTGGTTAAAATAAAATCTCAAATGAAGCTGCTATTGTACAGACAAGGTCAAAATAGCTAATTTTGGCCCTTTCAGGGGCCATAACTCTGGAACCCATATTGGAATCTGGCCAGTTCAAGAAAGGAATTAAGATCTTATAGTGATACAAGTTGTGTGCCAGTTTGGTAAAAATCAAATCATAAATAAAGCTGCTATTGTGCAGACAAGGTCAAAATAGCTAATTTTGGCCCTTTCAGGGGCCATAACTCTGGAACCCATAAGGTTACATTCTACCAATTCAATTCCTTATTTATTTCATATTAATAACAAAACATTCAGACCTCATTTTAAATTTTAATACAATTTAAATTAACTTTTTGAACCAGAAACATAAATGCATGAAAAAAATACCAGTTCAGTTGATACAATCAATTTAAAGGGTTTTATGGTTTTTTTTCAGTAACGTATGCTACGGCGCCAATTTTCCTGGAAAAAAAAGCTGTCGCGACATCATTTTTGACCACTTTTCCTTGCTTGAGCTTATTTTTGCCACATTTTAATCAAGTTTTACCATAAACTGCACTCAAATCACACACTGTTACTGTAAAATATACCCAAACTCACCCCTGACACCTAAAAAAAACCCAATATTTACTCAATAAATATGCATTTTTGAAAAAAAAATACACCCAAAACAGTGATTTTGAAATATTTTTAGTTTTTCTTCTTTTTCTCCTGCTAAATGCACTGAATTGTCATCTTCTATCATAATCTGGCCAAACATGCCTGTTTACAGCCACATCTAAACAAGTTTAAATTTTTTTCCCCTGCACAACTTATAGGGTTTCATTCACCAATTCCCAAATTTCCCTTATTATTTTTTATATTAGTAACAAAACATTCAACCTCATTTTAGCACTTTAGAGCATTTCAATGATATGAAAATCATATATGGTCATTTAGTATAACATGTCTTCTTATCAAAAATAGAAAAATATTGACATGTTATGTTGAATATAAGAAAAATAATCTGTTCTGAGAAACATCACCCTCTAAAAATGCCCCCATGAAAACAGCCGTTTAGCAGTTACGCATAGGTAAACATTTTTCGCAAAGAATAAAACTTATTCCAAGAAATTTACAATGAAAATGGTCTAGATCTATTCTCAATACTATAAGCAATAAACATAAGCCAAAAATTTAACTGTCACCTCCTCATGTCACTCATTATACCAGATTTCATCCATAGCATGGAACTACATTTTGGACTACTTCACATGTAACACTGAGTAGTCACTTCCGGTTTGGTGTAATCCGTCCATAATGGGATCTGGCCAGTTCAAGAAAGGAACCGTTATCTTATGGTGATACAAGTTGTGTGCAAGTTTGGTTAAAATAAAATCATAAATGAAACCACTATCGTGCAGACAAGAAATTGTTGACGGACGGACGCACAGACACACGATGGACGAAGGGTGATCACAAAAGCTCACCTTGTCACTATGTGACAGTGAGCTAATAATCACTCTATGTACCGGTATTCAACATTCTCTCCATCTCATGAACTTATTAGAGAGGAGAAGTCAACGTGTAATGAATACACTCGTAAGTTAAGACAGCATAAATAATGTGTTACTTGTTGAACTTAATTATGCTTTTAGTATTTTTAGTAAGTGGTGACAATGCTAGTGATTTGTATTTATTGTGATATCTGGATAAGAGAACATTCATGTATAGAGTTGTGATAGATGATGTCTTAACTCCATGATGCTATTTATTGTTCAAATACTATAATGTATTCTGTAAGTATTCTGAAGTATCTAAAAGTAGAATAAAGTAGCTGCGTTCAATAAACGCTTGATGCCCCTGGTGGCATCCTTGTCGATACAAAGCAACCTAAGTCCAAAACGAGGTCACGTTCAAGGTCAAGGTCAAACTGAGGTCAGGTGATGTCTGAAGATGAGGAATGGGCACAGGTTACATCTGCATTTGTATCAAGTCATTCTAGTAAGGGGTATTGATGCTAGATGAAACGGTCCCATTTGGTTAACCTCATATTTAGGACAAACGGATAGGACAATCACTATATGCCTCCCGCATCAGTAGATGCCGGGGGCATAAAAACAAGAGCTGTCCATAAGACAGCGCACTCCACCATTCGGGGATTTGACAGTAAAATGAATATATGTCACAATAAGAGACCTCTACTTTAAAAGGAAGATATACCAAGGGGCATAATTCTGTCAAGAACACAAATTATTGGGATTGTTACCACACATGCCGATGATGATGGTAAAAGATATATTTAGAGTTTCAAGTCATTATCTTATATAGTAGAGATGGTACTTAAGGCTACATATTCTACAACAACAACAACAAATCAAGTCCAAAACTGAAGCACAAATCGCTTATCTCACACTAACAATATTTTAACATAGCACCGTGCAGTAAATACATGAACTTTTGACAGCAACAAAATTGGCACCACTGTTTTTTTGGATTAGGTAAAGATAGGTGATTGTCATTTCTTTTTAACAAACACAACCATTTTATTTATACTAAAGAACCTCTGCATTATATTAAAGGCGCTCGCTACAGTTTTTCCGGATGGGTCGATATTTACCCCAACACCGTGCCAATTTGGTTGTGTTTCTGATCGATGTAGCTTATTGCAGAGTTGGAGCCGTTCAGCGCATGCTTGGAAGCGATTAATCTAATGTCGCGTACGGAAAAAATTCGCAAATTATTGTATGTTCGCATGCATTTATTCTCCGAATAGTGGAGCTAATAATATAAACTTTTGGATTTTGTCTCTAAATTGTGCGACTGTGTGCATAAATTATGTTGATGAAAATCCTCCAGTTCTGAGACCCAATCTTCTGGTGAAAAATAGCAAACCTTAAGTTTTGGGATTCTGAAATTATCACCTGTATGGAGGTAGTATACACATATGACATGCCAATTATCCAATAATTACTCATTGCAAGTTCATGTTCGTAAACTATGGTTTAAGAGCGTGAACCAGGGTTCACGAGCATAAACATTATAGAGTTACTTCAATTGAGAAACCTAGATTATGAAATGTAAACCATGGTTAACAGTAAAACTGTTGATATATTAGGATTATAAAATCAACTATGAATTTCGGGCATGAACATGGGTTTACGGCCGTGAAACTATGTTTATGACTGTGAACCAGTTTACGGATGTCACCTATGTTTACAGTTGATATATTAGGATTATAAAATCAACTATGAATTTCGGGCATGAACATGGGTTTACAGTCGTGAAACTATATTTATGACCGTGAACCATAGTTTACGGATGTGAACCTATGTTTACGACTGTGAACTTGGGTATATGAGCGTGAACCTAGGTTAACGTTCTATAAACTTGGGTTTCTCGAACAAAACTATGATTTTCAGTCGTAAACATAGGTTCACGTTCACAAATTATGGTTCACGCTTATGAACCCATGTTCACGCCTGTAAACATAGGTTCTTGCTCAATCGAAAAACCTAGTTTATCAAACTTAAACATGGGTTCAAGAGCGAAAACTAAGGTTAAGCCCGTTATCCCATGTTTTCGCTCAAAAATACAAGTCTGTATTCGATAATCCTAGTTTTTCATCAAGAACGTAATCATTGGGTAACTGGCTTGCCATGAACCAATGTTTACATGCGAGAAACTATGTTTATGACCGTGAACCATAGTGTACGAATGTGAACCTAGGTTTACATTCATTAAACTAGGTTTCCAGGCCTCGACCTTAACTTTTTTCAGCAGTTGCCAGCAGGTCCACCAACTGCTAAAATCTAGTAGACCTGCTCAGACTTTAGTTAACCTCCAATTCCATCACATAAATTGTGATGTTGTAGACGTCATAACTTCATATGACTCAAAGAAACAGGACTTATTTCTAAAATAATTAAAAATGGAAGACAGTAGCAATCTGTTATCCCGAAAAACAATTATTTTGAAAAGTGTCCCAAAATATGGACACAATAATCGTCATCCTCCCGACCCGTGTTGAAAGTGAAAAAAAAAACACATCAACAATTATCGGTAATTATTCTGATGATAAACTAAATAATTGGCCCCTTTCATCATCAGTTAACACCCCCATCAAAGAGCTAAAAGAAGTGGTCGGTATTGGGGCATCTGCAGTGAGATCAAAGCGGTATAGATTCCCCGAGATTGTCATGGCATTACGCATGTTTTTCGTCCCATGGCACTCATGTCTGATCGCCTTTCTCGATTCCTTTAATTGTGAAAGAAGTCAGTAAAAAAATTTTTCTTTAATGTTTAAAAGCGAAGGTGCAATATCCGAAAAACTGACATGAAAATGTGTCAAACCGTGAACGATGATGTGGATGTCCTACCTCTATGACCTATTTGCCCTCAAGAAAATTTACATTATGTTTGAGAAGAATATCTAACAACACAAGTGTTGGTCAAAAAATATATGTACAAAGAATCTTTTAAAACATATTAAAAACCGCAACGACATATCATACTGCTTCATTTTAAAACCACATTTCTATTTACGTTCATGAGGTCACATAACCTATTCTGCCACGCTAACAGAAATCTGTTTGCCAAAAATAGTTTATCTCCATGTATTTAAATTGCTGCTGCTTTTTCATTATTTAAGATTTTTTAAATGTGTTTTTTGTACTTTCTGGTCAAAAGTCCCGAAATTTATTACCATAGTATGTACCGTTTATTTACTTTAAGAAGGAAAAAAATAATCAAGATCGCGCTGTTTGAAATTTTACAAAACATTATATGAAAATTTGATCGTTTTAAGAATTTTGCCTATACATTCCTGTCCATATCTTATTAAAAATTGTTATAGAATTCAAACTGTATTAGTTTCTCAAGCGGGGTTGAAAATTTGAAGCGATTATATTAAAAAATGAATGCACTACGCGCGTTTTTTGTGTCAAAAGTAACCGCAATGTAAATTAGATTTACGATAGGCGCACGTGCTTGTGGAAGGGGAAAATTACCAGCATGACGTTTTGATATTTTACGATTCGCGGTAAATTCCAGCCCAATCCAGGTAATTTTGCCGGATGTTATTTCTCAATTTGGTTAAGTTACCACGTAAAAACCACTCGCCCGATCGGTTGAGTAGTCCATTCGTGCTATCCTGACTTTAACTGGCCAATGCTTATAATTGTAAAATTTGCCGTACTTAAGGCAAAATAAACTTTCGTTTCGTGAATTCGCCGATATGGTACGATTTTCCTCCTATTTTTCACTTTTAAGGGTTTATTTTATCTGCAGACCGTGACTGAAAATTGGTTGACCGTGGGTCTCCCCAACTTTGATAGTTAGTGGACCTGCCGAATTTGGTTGCGTCGGTCCAATGGTCCACCTAAGGTCGAGGCCGGGTTTTCTGGGGACAAAACTATGATTTTTTGTCATTATCCTATGTTCACAAGCATGAACCTATGTTTACTGTCGTAAACCCTTGTTCATGGTCGTAAACCTAAGTTCATGGTCATTAACATAGGTTTACATTCATAAACTATGGTTTACGTCTGTAAATACAGGTTCACGCTCATGAACTTTGGATAACGAGTGAAATTCATAGTTCAGTCGAAAAACCTAGTTTATCGAACGTAAACATGGGTTCAGGAGTGTATACTACGGTTTATGCCCGTTATCTTATGTTTTTGCTCGAAAATATAGGTTAGTATTAGAAAATCCTGGTTTTACATTAAAAAAAAAACCTATTTCATTGATCGTTAATCCTAGTTATTCGACCGTGAATCTCGGTTCACGTAATTATTGGACAATTGGCTTGCCATATACACATGTGTATTTAAGTATATGGTGCAGTAAAATGTGTCACAAATTGACATACGGGCCTTATTTTATCTGTAGTGTAAATGCAGGTATTGCATCATCTTTTTGTAAATTTTTGAGTTATTGAGGTAAATGTCAGATTTCACGCATGAAATACCTCTCATGTTTTTTTTGTATTTTCATAACTTAAATTTCCATGTAAATTTCATTAAATTCTGTTCAGTAATAAGAAAGTTGATATTTTTTAAACTCAGTAATTTAATTTTTTATCCCCAAAACCACTATAATGGGCCCCAAATTGTCAATTTAAATTCGCCCAAAGTAGTTAGATTTCCCCGGGTATATCGTGAATCCCGTGAAAATGACAATAGTCGGAGTCCACGGCTTAGCCCTGAATCCATGAAATTTAGTATTTGGCGGGACATTACCCTTTAAATAGACTGGACTAGATATGCCTGCGCACACCACATTCCGACTTTATAGACGAAACTATGTCTGAATTATTTTTCTGCTAGAAATTTATGCTTGATCGGTAAAAATTTATTGTTAGATTTTTGTATGATTTTTGCATTACGATTTTTATTTGGTAAATTTTGTTCATTCTACAGAATTCTGTAACATTTTCTTTTCGGCATATAATTTTAGCTAGTTTCGGTATGTCAGGGTGATTTTTTAATTTTTCAGACTTTTGTAAATTTTTCGAAAGAGGAATCTAAAATGTTTCATTTATATAAGATGTAAAATTTGTACTGAAATTTGTAACATGATATTTATAAGTACTTTGTTTCAAAAACTTATGTCAAACATTTTTGTTATTATGGGAACCCCCATTACTGCATTGTATTGTTTTGTAT
>NW_026459522.1:0-17406 GCF_021730395.1 Mercenaria mercenaria | reverse complement strand
TTCATTACAGCACGAATCAATGAAGCAGCACGACCATATGCAGCACGAATCCATATACAGCACGAATCCATATACAGCACGAATCTATATATGCAGCATGAATCCATATGCAGCACGAATCCATATGCACCACGAACCCATATGCAGCACGAATCCGTATGCAGCACGAATCTATATGTAGCACAAATCTATATATGTAGCATGAATCCATATGCAGCACGAATCCATATATGCAGCACGAATCCATATGCAGCACGAACTTATGTAGTACGAATCTATATATAGCACGAATCTATATAATTATGAAGCACGAATCCATATGTAGCACGAATCCACAAATTAATAAACTCTCAATACCCGTTTTGAATACAAAGAAAACGTTAAAGAGTCATGAAGCTGGTATAAATGGCTAGATCAAAAATATGTACACACAATATGGATAGATTATTTGTACCCTTCATCCTCAATCCCACTCCAAAAAATCCCTCGAGGTATTAAATGTTGATTACACAATAAACCAATTATAGAAAATTATGAAAAGGAATAAAGCTAATATTTCTTTCATATTTTCTCACTTTCAGAGAAATATACGTAACTACATTATCAAATAAACAAGTCAACATAAAGAAAACAGAATTTCTGATTTTTTCGAAGTCCACAAAAAGTCCTTACCAAGTAGAGCTACGTTAAAATACACCTAATATTGGATATACATCTATTTTTATACCATCTCGGTTTTCTCTTGACCTATTCCACGGGTACTAAACAGTGCCTGCGGTACTGACTGTGCCGACGAGGATTGAAGGCACCTCGCTTCCTGTACCGCAGGTACTTCGTCAATGTTTACAAAACGAGCGAGGTCGGCGAGTGATTTTTGTCATTTTGTCATTTTGTCATTTTGTTACTGCATGGAGTATTTTTTCAAAAATCGGGGAATGTAGCGGGGTGTAGATGTATCTTATCTACATATCCATGCTAAAATTTGTGGCAAATGATCAATTTCCTAGAAACGTAAGGACAAATAAGTTGAAAATGAAACGTGATTTTTTCACATCAGTGACTGTTTACATTCGATTTCTTTTCTTTTCCAAAAGTGGCATAACGTTCAAATTCGGAATTTTCTGGACACATTTTATGTTTTAGCAGATCACATGTCATTTATAAATATAATTTACGACGGCAGAGACGACATCGTTTGGGTCAGCGAAAAGAAATCGAATGTAAACAGTCACTGATGTGAAAAAATCACGTTTCATTCTCAACTTATTTGTCCTTACGTTTCTAGGAAATTGATCATTTGCCACAAATTTTAGCATGGATATGTAGATAAGATACATCTACACCCCGCTACATTCCCCGATTTTTGAAAAAATACTCCATGCAGTAACAAAATGACAAAAATCACTCACCGATCTCGCTCGTTTTGTAAACATTGACGAAGTACCTGCGGTACAGGAAGCGAAGTGCCTTCAATCCTCGTCGGCACAGTCAGTACCGCAGGCACTGTTTAGTACCCGTGTATTCATGGGCCATAACTCTGGAGATACTGCTCCAAACTGGCTAGCTATCAAACTCACCAAGATTTTGTAGTAATACATCTTCTGCATTTCTGCATAAGTATGGTTGACATTAAAGACAGATTACTCTAGTTGTCAAGTGGACACTGTGAATTTGGGCAAATCTGACCAGTTAAAGAGATACTGACTAAAAGTAGCTGGTTATCGTTCTTGACCGAGATTTTCACGAGGAAGAATCGACCTCATGACCGATATTGCAGGAAATCGATATCAGTGGAGACAACAGCTATATAGTATTGGTACCAGGTGACAGGTATTGCGATGTCGAAAGAGATACACATCCTGTATAAGTTACGTTTACATGGTTTAGTTCTCATGCAAACTACTCTATAGATGATCGAGCGGACACTTTCAATTTTGACAGTTTTGATCAAATAAAGGGCTGTTACTTATAAGATACTAGTCCGAACTGGCTGGTTATCAAACTTGACGAATATGTTATAGAGATAAATACTTTGTATACATCTGGTTCAGTTCCGATATAAAATACTCTTAGTTATACAACGGGCATCGATGTTTTCCGCCGGCACAACCAACCACCCGCTTGCCCGCCCACCCGTAAAGGAAGAAAACATAGTACGTCCCGTTTATTTTCAGGCGGACGTATAAAACAGGGGATAACAACATTTTGAATAGTACGAACTTAGTACTTAACTTTAACTGATAAAAGTGTTCAGCCACTGAAAACTCTGGACGTTTTGGTAACAAACGACTGACATATCATGACTAGATACACTTGTTATTATAATATGCCAACATGTCTGGACTAGATGACAGATATCAGCCACAATATTTGTTATCACGGTAACAATTGATTAGTACTGATTTCGTTTCTCCTCCAACAACTCTCCACATGAAAAATTAGCCCCTAGTATCCTGTATTCCTGCTTATTCAACAGTCTCTCCTACAAAACAGTTGGTAGAACCCACTCACCCTTTTTCTTCTAGCCCTTCTAACCTTCTTTTCGCTTGATATGAAAAAAAATGCTTTGGTCTCCAGCTACGGTTTGATAAAAACGGGGATAGACCGCACTCACAGATCAGGACAAATGGTAGATAATGCGCACTCACAGATCAGGACAAATGGTAGATAAAGCGCACTTACAGATCAGGACAAATGGTAGATAATGCGCACTCACAGATCAGGACAAATGGTAGATAATGCGCACTCGCAGCCCAAAGTTTTACAATATAACCTCTGGTCGTCGGTCTAATGGAGGTCCGTGATTGTAATATACAGAACAGTGGCAACCAGCAATTTTTTCTCTCGAAACACATACTGCCATTTTGTGATAGTGATTGAATCATACTGTCTTGGTTTTTTATTTACTTGTATTATTTTACTTATCATTGTAAATGGCATATCTGGTGTCACGTGACAGTTTATTCTAAATATTGATGTCTTACCGGAAACTGCCAACGAGTCTTTGTACGTTTGTACGTTGGAGGTATCTGAACAAAAAAGAAATTGTATTGCTGATCTCATTATTCAATTTAATATTTTTTAAAGCATATTATTAAGGCAAAATTGGCAATATCTTCGTCGGTAAATAAAGCCTGGCAGAGGTTAGCCCTTACTATGCTGGACACGATTCGTTCTGCCTTTGCAACCAGGGTAGATCATGATCAGCCTGCACATCCGTGCAGATCATGATCTGCACTGTTCGGCTATTCAATCAGTATCTTTTTTCGTAAGCACCACTTTTAACAGTTAATGTTACTGTTCAAATTGAAAGATGGACAAGTTCATTATAGAATTTAGCAGGGAAAGGGTTAGGCATAATTTGCGGTTGCTAAAATTTATCTTGTGACATTCCTGTCTGGAAAGAATGTACTTTTCATTCGTTATGCCTCTTCTGAAGTACGGGGTGCTATATTGGACAATTGTTCTGTAGAATTAAAAAAATGATATACATGTATGTCGATGCTGTTTAAAATAAGGCTGCGAGGATCGTTACTGGTGTTACTAAGTTACGCAATATTCAGACGTTGGTGTGGGTGCTTCGGTGGGAGACCCTTCCAACAGTGCGTAGGAAAAACAGGCTCATTCCATTCTACTCCTCATTATCTCAGCAGATCGATTCCTGAAAATAACCAAAATCGACGTCTCGGATGCAGCTCTTTAAATTTTGACCTTCACAGAAAAAACCTAACCGACACTGCACTTAGCAGATGCGGCGTCCTTGAAACTGTTTTCCCATTTCTTGCTTCGATGTCCCCTTTACACTGTGCAAAGACAAGAACACCATAGCAATCTCCTATATGCAAATACAGTTAGCAATCTCCTTCGTGGAGACTCACGTTCAAGCAAAAACAGTCAGATGTTTCTATAAAAGTGCAAAGCTTTATATCTCATTCTAAACGATTTAGTTAATAACATAGCCGAATGATGTGGCAGATGTCAACAGCTGTGTGAGTCTTTTCTTTTCTATCGATTTCATTGTTCTATCTCTCCAGTACTACAAGTAAAAAATTGCTGCAAGATGCAGCAAATAGATGGTCGCACGGCCCCCCAAAAAAACAAAGGGTTTGTAATAGTCTTCTTATCAGCGAAGGTATATTTCACCCAAGATGATAGTGAAAGTGGAATGATAGAGAATAAAACAGAACAAGCAGAAACTGCAGTTGCTAGATCTGTTAATGTGGCACACTGCTACTCATCCCCGATTTAAAAACTTGTCACCTGAGAAAATTAAAAACAAGAGGGCCAAGATGGTCCTAGGTCGCTCACCTGAGAAACACACCATAACAGTGTAAACATGTTTGACCTAGTGATTTCATGGAAACAAATATTCTGGCCAATTTTGATTAATATTGGACCGAAAATGTGGTCTCTTGAGTTTAAACAAGTATTTTCTTAGATATGCGCTAGTGATCTAGTTTTTGTCCCAAGATGACCCATATTCAAACTTGACCTAGATTTTATCAAGGCAATTATTCTGACCAAATTTCATGAAGATCAATTGAAAAATACAGTCTCTATCGCATACACAAGGTTTTTCTTTGATTTGACCTATGACCCACTTTTTGACCCCAGATGACCCATTTTCGAACTTGGCCTAGATTTTATCAAGGTAATCATTCTGACGAAATTCCATGAAGATCAGTTGAAAAATACAGCCTCTATCGCATACACAAGCTAACTATTGACAGACAGACGCCGGACGTCGAGTGATCACAAGAGCTAAAAATCAAAGAGTACCAATATGCCCCCAAGAGTAAACAAAATAGTGTGGAATAAATTTATTTCAAGGTAAATACAGTATTACAGCAATATAAGTAAATAAAATGCATTTTCATATTTTATCTGTAGATCTTCTATAAAAACTTGAAAAAGTTAACTTCACAGCGCGACAGTTTGCACAGCCAGACCAGGATTCGAACCTGGAACCTCCCCAAAACACAAATTACCATACGTAATTTCCTCAATTTTGGGTTCCTCTGCCAATTGAGCTATCTGGCCAGTGGAACTGCAATATCCTAGCAATATCACTTAAGATAAATTTTCGATTTCTGGTTTTTAAAGCTGAAAGGGAGCACTAAAATGTGGGAAAAAAATGGTATTAAATGGGAATTTTAGTAATCATCCAAGCTTTCTACCAAGTCAACCCTGTATATAAGCTGATTTACCACCTTTTGCTATTGAACCTGCTGAAATTCTCTCCAAAAAATTAATTAAAATCCTCTTTTAACATCTAAAACAAGGATTGTCACATATAAATACAAATTAGGTTAGAAAAAAGGTTTGTTTCCAGTATCCCAACCTACCTTCTGGCCGGACCCTAATTCTTTTTCATTGCCTTTGGAGAAGGGTTTGTTCAAATGTTTTAACAAAAAGTTGAAAAACTGCACTTTTTATGTTTTAGACATGGTCAGTGATGTTAGAAATCAACTTACTCAGGGATAAATTAGCAGGGGCTAAGGGTGTAACAATATATCGAAATTCATTTTATCATGATACATTAGTTTGGCGATACGCATATCGTATCACAGGCCTGTTTCACAATACGTAAACGATAAGTGAAAACTAGAAATATTGAATGATATCTTTCATACAATCAGTGTTAAAGATAGTAACTAAAGAAACGTATCATTTATTACAGTTTCTTAAACTTTAAAGCAAATTTCAAGTACTTGCCAAGAGTAGAGACATTGATTATTTTTCATTTTGTCACATGAATGTTTACTTACAGTACTCAATTCGTATCGCGATATGTACCGTATCGTTGCATCTGTATCACGATGCATATTGTATTGTGAGACTAGCGTATCTTTACACCTCTAGCAGGGGCCAAGTAGCCCTTGGTTCCTAGATTTTGGGCTAGGTCCCTAAATTGTTGGAGAACATGCCCTTATACCTAATGTTACAGTTATTTTTGACAGTCTGGGCCCCTAAATTAAAATAGCTAATTTATATCCCTGTTACTGATGCTCTAAATGAATAACCCCCTTATTCGTATTTTTGTACACAAAAAATAGTTTCCGAAAGGTCCCACTTAATAATAAAATCAAAAAAAATATTACTGACCTATCTACCTATTTTTCTTGAGCATGTTACTGGAAACAAATTTTTTTAGGCCTTACAGTACATGTATACTAGCTAAATTGTAGTCATATAGGGTATGTTAAACAGGAAAGTGTCATACACTGTTTTTCAAAGTGAAAGTATCATGTATTTGAAAGGGACTAAAATTACATTTTCATTTTTTTTATTGAATGGGTGTGTAATCTCTCTATAAATCTATATCTACGGAAATACTCCCAACAATCAATTTCTGATCATAATGCACCTGTCAATATTTTGCCCGCCCAGGGGGGCGGCGGGCCGACCCGGGGGAATTTGACATTTCAAAAATTTTGTTGTCTAAATCCCCACCCTAGGGACAACCTTTTTTGTCTAAATCCCACCCTAGAGCCTGGTTGGTACATCAAATGTTTGTCAAATTCCCGCCTGTCGGGAATGGTCTTCTGTCTAAAGTCCCGTGTATGCCCGCCGCTCCCCCGGGCGGGCAAAATATTGACAGGTGCATAACTGGGAGGTCGGGGCAGTTAAAAACTAGAGAAATCTTCAAATAAATAAATGTAGCACAAAATATGCAATTAGCTGCGGTCTCTTTAGCAGAAAAACCTGAAAAATGTATTAATGTCATAATCCAGGACATTGACTTTAATACCCTATAAATCTTCATCATTTAAATTCTATGTCAAAAGCACAATTGATTTGTCATTCATACACATACAAGTGTCCAAAACACAATTTTCGTCTTGTAATCAAAACTAGCAGAAAAGTAGTGGTTGTTATTTATCATCAGGAAGTATGTACCAGAAGACAGACAGTCAAAATTTATCACGAGGTCTCAAATCGCCCATTATCTGGACTATCATTGGACTTTTTTATAATAAGATGAAATGCCCCCTTGTGCAGGACATTGGAATATGTTTAAAAATAGCTCGCTTTAATAATAAATTGGAAAAACCTTGAACAGCGCCACCTGCCGAGTGTAACATATGTACATGTGTAGTAAATTCGCGCCATAAGTCACATAGTCTATTGTTTACACTTTTCCGTCTTCAAAAAACTTCAAATTTATACTCATAAAAATTAAAAAACTTACATCAAAATGCTACTCTGACTGCAACTCACCTCTATAAACCTATGCAAAATCCATGTTATTTATTTAATATTAAATTTAAACTAGGTCATCACTTTGGGTGACTTGCTAAGACTTTGGTTTATTCTACAATTTAGTTCCACACATGAATATTCAACTGGCACTAAAAGTGCAATAAAAACTTAAAACCTGTATGTATTGTCATTGGACTAGCCTTAAGTTACTTCTTTGGCTTTATACACCGGAATGACTTGTTTTATGAAATCACAGGTTAAAACGGATATCTTCCAGTTATAACATGCATAGATAAAACAAATAGGAAAATCACTATTTTTTTCATATTTTCCGAAAATTCTGAGTGATCCATATCCTTTCGGCTACCATAGCAGACTAATACGTACCATAAAAACGGGGGTCGCTATTACCGCTATCATACACCGACTGACTACCGCAGACGCCTAAAACGTACCATAAAAACGAGGGTCCAGATTATCGACATCGTACAGCGTAGGACTACCGGAATTTTTTAATTTTTCTTTGTATCTAGGGGGAATTTGAATGCTTTTTATTTATTGCAGAATTTGATCTGAAGTGTAAACTTTCATTTATGTTATTAACAAAACGGTATAAAATCAGTTAAACTAATAAGTTAAATCATTCATATGACATACTAAATAATATTACGCAACAAATTACAGGTCTCCATAAAATTTAAAAACCAAACCAAACGTGTCGTGCGCAATAATGTTCTAAAATCATTGTTATCGCAATTTGTTGATAAGAAAATCCTTTTCAGACTATTAAGGGATCATTACTCTCCAAAAATACCCATTAGTGTTAATGGTTGCTCGTCGCGGTAATTACCGAACATTATGCGGCTCCGGCATTATAGAAATATGAAAACCACGGGTCTGCCACTGATGCGTTTTGTAGACCTTTCACCAGTTACTTTCACTGTGGCACTACGGTAGTGCTGAACTTTTTTCCATGAAATACAAAATTTCACTGTGGTAATCAGAAATAGTGTACATTTATACACTACGGTAGTAATATTTTTAATTGTTTTTGCACATGGAACATACATATATACACTGTGGTAATTCTCTACAGAACGCTTCATCGTTTTTACGCCGCAACGGTAATACATATGCACATATCGCTTCTTCCATTTGCATACTAGACGTGTGTAAATTTATCCACCATGGAAGTATTGTACTTTTCAAATTTAAAACTCAAACTTTAGGTAAGAATGCATTTAAATTATCCCAAAGTACACAATGGTAATTTTGACTTTGAGCTCCATGCATTATGCATTATAATGCATGGATACTCTGGAATGCTTTATAAATGGTACATTATTCAGTATTTCACATGTGCCTTTGTATACTCATTATATTAATTTATAGTCCGGGTCCGTAATGTAGGAAATACATTCGTGCACTTGTAATGTCTGAATCCTCTCACTGACGGAGGGTCGCAAGTTCGAGCTGTGCTACCGACTAGGATTTTTTATGTGAGAAAGTAGGCAGTTGCTTACGGACGTCTAGTATTGGTCTTTCCCAGGAACGATGGTTAGTTGAACTGGCTGCCTGATATAACTGGAATAATGTTGACAATGGCCGTAAATTCAAACACAAACAGACTCTAAAATGATCTGTTACCAAAACCGTACATGAATGTGCTTTTGGTGGAATGAGATCTTATAATTCTTCATTATATGATTAAACAATTGATACCTTAATTGTGACTTTAAAGACAAGTATCAACGGAATATAGCTCGCAACTGGAATACGCTCTAATTTAGATATAATGCTATTAATAAATTCAGTTATTTTAGCAATAATAAAACGTATCAAATTATAACATTTAGTGATTTGCAATGGTTATATATACTAAAATCGATTTTCTGGAGTTTCCAATTTTTCTCTTGTTGCCATAAGTTTTACGGACGTTTTCAGATTGGAGGTCTGTATGGACTTGTCCTTTAGTTAGCCAATCCCAGTTCTGGACGCATGATACGAAAGAAAGCATTCCCTGAAAGTATTATTTAAACAATCACGGGAATTAACCCTGAAAATAGATGACAAATATTTTTATGTAAGCAAGACATTTTGATTTTCAACTACAATTATTGCACAACTTCTCTGGAACTGGCTTTTGTACTTAAGGGCTGGTTTTCTCGAAACATTTTATCCTGTACAAATGTACTAAGAAGATTAACCTGTTAAGAGCAGTCGAATATATAATGCAATAACAGACTTTTCCTCTTCTGACATGCTTAAATATTTCGAGAAATTTGACCCAGAGTGATAATTTGAGTACATTTTTGGATTTGAGCGACTTGTTGACTCAGACCCAATTTATATACATGGAGTAAAAGAAAGTACGTTCACGTAACATAGCAATGACTCAATAATACCACGAAATCTTTAAAACTACTCATTAGATCAATATAACTTTTTAATAAGAAGAGTATTGTTATACCTGTGTAAATTGTCTACACTGCTTACAACCGAATGATGACGTTGGTGTTCGGAGACCGCCGGCGGCCTTTAGTTTCTTTATACTGCAAAACTGACAAGCATTTGTTCGCCCTGACATTGAGATAATTCCATGCGAGTCTACAAGCTCTCGGTCAATGGTATCAACGACCTGCGTTTGTTTGGGTTTCCTAATTCCTGAAGGTAACCTTCCATACTCTAGCTACCATGTTTCCATCTTTGATTTGACGTGTCATATGCTGTCCTTTGTTCATTGTACTGACCGAAACCAGTAATTATAATGTATTACATGTATTACATTATTCCTGCCGAAACATCCTCCTGTCGGACTAATTTCTGTGGTTTCAAATCATATGGCAAGAATTTTCGACCTTATTAAAAGACCCACAAAGATGGGTTGAACTGGCAAGGAACGCCTGTGCCAAAGGGATGTGTCTAGAAGCACTATACGGTTCAACCAGATGTTCAACAACCTTCCTCGTTAGTTCTACTTCTTTTTTACCCTCTTATATAAACATTAAACTTCCAAAGATATGCAGAAACTGCATCTGCTAAAACGAATATTTTAAAGCCTCTCTTTAATGCATACTATTAACTAAATGTTAATCTATTTATCTTTTTATACTGCATCACTCCTCTTTACGAGTAATACGTGCAGCTGCGCGCCTGTACAAGAAATTCAAAAGTAGAATGGACAGGAGAATAAAAGTAATACACGATGTGTATTGCAAGCATGAATACAGTTGATAGTGTTAAAAACAAGAAGGATTTACAGATAAAAGCAGTTTAAAGAAACAGGTCTATCATGTTAAGCATTGTGTGCAAGTTTGGTTACACCCTGCCCAAACTGGTTCAGGGTTGGGGCTTGCACAAGTTGTACTGGAAGGGAATTCCAAAGCACTATGGTGCCTGGAAAAAAAGAGTACTTATAGTAATTACAGGGAGTGAGGATCTAGGTATAGGAGTGGGGATGCATATGTCTTATTAGACGGGATTGGAAAGGGGGGGGGGGCTGACATAGGGAGGAAATGGTACAGCAAACAAGCCACTCTGCAACTAATTACCACAGTAGACGTTTGCAGGAAGAACGAATTTCAGTGTAGTAGCGCAGTGTAGTTTTACTCGTCCTGTTACTAAGAACTATAGTAGACTTTTGTGAGAAACTTGAATTTTAAGGCAGTGCCATAGTGTAGTTATACATAATAAAAGAAACTAAGTACACTTCCACAGTGCTGAGAAAGTTACCCTACGAAAGGATTATACTAGTAATCAAAACTTATCCTGTAGACATTATTTATTCCCCCGATTACCACAGTAGTTTAATGCAGGGCATGCGAAACCAAAGAGAGTGCCGCAGCGTATTAATACATATTCACACAAAATAGCATGTACTGCCACAGTGATGCAGTGGCCATTTAAATATGTGACTTTTAATAAATAAAATTAACTGTTTGTTTTATCTGCATTACAATTTTTACCCAAATACTGCATTATGCGCTATGGAAATGAGCACCCACATTTTTTTGGTACGTATTAGTCGTCTGCGGTAGCCCGTCTGCAAAACAGTAGCGGTAATGGAGAACCCCAAAAATATAGTCTGCATCTTGCGTCTCAGGTAGTGCGTCGGTGTACGATAGCGGTAGTCGAAAGGATATTGGCAGAATGTCTGCGAAACAGGTCTAGGTTTTAAAATATATGTAATAGTTATAGTATGTGTGAGAGTGTGTTACCAGGATATATCAGAGCTAGGGGTACATCGAGGGTATTTTTCTCTGTACATATCGTCGAGGCCGGTAGGCCGAGACAGATATGTGAAGAGAAAAATAACGAGATGTACCCCTAGCTCTGATATATCCTGGTAACATACGAGCACTACATATTATAACTGTTTTATCGCATAGTTTATCATTAAAATTTATATATTATTTTCATTTAAATTTGTTTATTATTATTTTTACTATTTTGATTCCCTTTCTGCGCCTCGCTGACTGAAACACTAAAACTTCTGTTTTAGAAAATGTGTTCCCCAGATAAAAGTACCCAACAAATTTCTGCATTGGTTTTAAATATTTGCATTTCATTGGCCAGACATATTGTAAACTTGTTGTTTTGTTTGTAAAAAAAATCAAAGAAAAAGAAACATTTGAGAAATCTCAGAATTTCATATATTTCATGTATTTCTGAATTTGGCAATAACTATCAAGTTTTTGAAATATTCTAGTTTATTTATTCTTTTACTTTATAAATGTAGGTGTTGTGACAATTCTTTCTCTGTGAACTGTAAATTGGAGCTAAAATCATCTTTTCTTTGAAAGGAAAAAATTATACTCCCTTGATAGGACCTCACTAGAGAAAAAGTGTTCCGATATATATCGGAACAGTTTTACTGTGCTGATATATATCGGAACACTTTTTTTCTTATGAAACTCCATAGAGATTTCCGTGTTGATATATATCGCAACAGTTTTGTAAGATATCAGCACAGTTTTGTAGTAATAATGTGTGTTACTATGTATAACATGCTGCAAAGATCAAAGGAAAATTGCAGCACTATGCGATAAACAGTACATATATGGACAATCCATGAATTCAAAGATTTTTCAGTCTATAATTTTACAGAACATATGAAATCCAAGACCTGTTAATTTATCTATCTCTTTAGACAAGCTTACTGTCGCTGAGTGGCTGCTTTTTTAATTTCTGATATTTGGCTTTGCAGCCTCAGTTTGACCGTCACAATTATATAAAACAAACTATCGATGTACGTCGGATCAGTTCGACTATCTATCTCTTTAAAGTACTGCCTCGCGCCTCTTATTACTAGGAGTATAGTATCACTGTATGTACAAATTCTCTCTGACACAGAGGCGGTCTCAAATTCACGGGTACTAAACAGTGCCTGCGGTACTGACTGTGCCGACGAGGATTGAAGGCACCTCGCTTCCTGTACCGCAGGTACTTCGTCAATGTTTACAAAACGAGCGAGGTCGGCGAGTGATTTTTGTCATTTTGTCATTTTGTTACTGCATGGAGTATTTTTTCAAAAATCGGGGAATGTAGCGGGGTGTAGATGTATCTTATCTACATATCCATGCTAAAATTTGTGGCAAATGATCAATTTCCTAGAAACGTAAGGACAAATAAGTTGAGAATGAAACGTGATTTTTTCACATCAGTGACTGTTTACACTCGATTTCTTTTCGCTGACCCAAACGATGTCGTCTCTGCCGTCGTAAATTAGATTCATAAATGACACGTGATCTGCTCTAAAACAATAAAATGTGTCCAGAAAATTCCGAATTTGGAACGTTATGCCACTTTTGGAAAAGTGCCGCAGGCATTTTGACGATGCCGTAGCCCCTTCGAGGTGCCGCAGGCACTTTCAGAAAGTATCGGGACATAAATTTGGCCGAAACTAGACAAACAGACAAATGGAAGAACAGAGAAAACAACATTTCCTTCAAGAAAACGAAAAGAAAAAACGGGTGTGGAATAGTATGCAGTGGAATGCAAGTCAACTGGAGTCAGGTACCCTCATATTGTCGCATTTCAGAAAGCGGTCCGCAGAAATAAAAACCCCTACTTTCATTTTCACGTAAAACAACTCGAAAACAAGCGAATATTAGCATGAAAAATGTCCTATTTTATGTAAAATTAATTCCACGAGTGGAATGATGCCCATTTGGCTCCCGATTTATGCGAAAATGCGCGAAAAATAGAAAACTTAAGATCTATTTATTAGGGACTTCTTTCGACTACACCTACACCACGGAAGCACATTTTTGACCAGATTACTGCATTATAACCTCTGCCACGAGATAGGTAGGTAGCTGTCAGAATACTTCAAGAAATTATCATGATAAAGCGAAGTTTTCTAATAAGAGTCTCAATAGTCAGAAGTTTCCTGTAAATATTATTGCGATGATTCACATTATAATCTCGATACCATTTGTGTAAGAGCCCATTGTGGACAGCTGACATTTACTAGCTAGACAGTATATTACGGTATAAAATCAGAAACTATATCGATGTTTGAAATTTTCTGTAGTTATTTTAATAGCCTAACGTTTCCTGGAAATATTAAGTATATCTACAAAAAAAAATATTTTAAAAATGTTTTCAGTAAAAATGAGAATTTAATAAGTATAGCTCATAAACGATCAAACGGGAGAATTTTAATAGTTTTTTACATGTACGTAAAACCCTATTTTATTCCCTGCAAACAAAACTTTGAAAAAAAAAAACAAACAACAACATATCGAGCAGCATAGGGTTTTTATTCTGCGGACCGCTTTCTGAAATGCGGCAATATGAAGGTACCTGACTTCAGTTGACTTGCATTCCACTGCATACTATTCACACACCCCTTTTTCTTTTCGTTTTCTTGAAGGAAATGTTGTTTTCTCTGTTCTTCCATCTGTCTAGTTTCGGCCAAATTTATGTCCCGATACTTTCTGAAAGTGCCTGCGGCACCTCGAAGGGGCTGCGGCATCGTCAAAATGCCTGCGGCACTTTTCCAAAAGTGGCATAACGTTCAAATTCGGAATTTTCTGGACACATTTTATGTTTTAGCAGATCACGTGTCATTTATGAATATAATTTACGACGGCAGAGACGACATCGTTTGGGTCAGCGAAAAGAAATCGAGTGTAAACAGTCACTGATGTGAAAAAATCACGTTTCATTCTCAACTTATTTGTCCTTACGTTTCTAGGAAATTGATCATTTGCCACAAATTTTAGCATGGATATGTAGATAAGATACATCTACACCCCGCTACATTCCCCGATTTTTGAAAAAATACTCCATGCAGTAACAAAATGACAAAAATCACTCACCGATCTCGCTCGTTTTGTAAACATTGACGAAGTACCTGCGGTACAGGAAGCGAAGTGCCTTCAATCCTCGTCGGCACAGTCAGTACCGCAGGCACTGTTTAGTACCCGTGAAATTAATAAATTAAAATGCCTAATGTTTCAGTAACTGCAGGACATTGGGATATATTTATAAATAGCTTCGTTTAATAATTGGAAAAACCTTACACAGCGCCACCTGCCAAAAGTAGCATATGTACATGTATGTGTAGTAAATTCGCGCCAAACGTCACGTGGTCTATTGTTTACACTATTCCGTCTTACTAAACTTCACATTTATACGCATTAAAAATGTTACTTTGACTGCAACTCACCTCTATAAACCTATTAAAATGCGTAACTAAGCAAAAAGTCTTCTAAAGCATGCTATTCATTTATGTTTCCTATTGATAGTGTAGATGACTCGTTTTACCTATGCTCGACCAGATTTACAAGTATTTTTCTCGGAACAAATTAAAAACTGACAAGGTTGTGGAAAACGTTTAGTTTCTGAATTGACCTACTTTTATTCGTAAATTTCCACCCAAGTGTTTGGCTGACATTGATCAGGATAAAATATAGCGCGGTTTATACTATAGGGTGTAAAACACTAAATTTTAAAGTGACATTTTCCTATGCTCGACCAGACCGATTTCTTTTTTCAGAGGTAATTATAAAATCAAACAAACAAATAATTTTATAGTCAAAACTTCATATTTTATAGTTCTGTTTTCAGATTTTAAAATCAATAAGTTTCAGACTTTCAAACAAGAGATAGAAACACCTATCTGAAAAGCGGGCAAAAGGAACATTGGTAAATGGTGTGTCTGCAGTATCCATCAAGTAATTTAACAAGAAATCGAACTGTTTTAACAATCAAACAAATCTAAAAACTTCAAAAAGTCAAATGTCCATGATCATTTTATCCAACTTGTCTTATGGCGCGGTGAATCTTTTTATCTCAAGCGTCTACATGACGCAACTAATGAAGGCGCCATTTTTGTTTTGACCTTTCGAGAGGTGAGTGTGTTTGTTTACATCTTAAATTTTACTTTCAAGTCGATAGTTTACAGATATAAGCTTATGTCAAATTATCAATAAAGGTTAGAAGACTATAAAATACGTTGTTCCAGTACTCTTCTTAAAGAATTCGGGAAAGACGCATCATTTTCAAGAGGAGATTCACGGTAAGTATTTTCACAGATGCAAAGAATCTGTCGTCTGTAAACAAACAAGCCCCTTAAAGATCTAGATCAAATATGTATGATGTCATACAAGGATGCTGGGAAGGAAATAAATGAACAAAAACCGTCAGTTCAAAGGTTTATATCAATAAACATGTACATTTATAAATAGTGGTCGAGCACTTGGTTGGTCGAGCATAGGTAAAATGACTCTAAGTAGGTCATCACTTGGGGTGACTCGCTAGGAGTTTGGTTTATTCTACAATTTAGATCAACGCATGTGAATTGGCACTCAAAATGCAATGTTGCCAAAAACAAAATTGTTGGTAACTTACCTTGTTCTTGACAAAATCCACTTCAAAATATTTTAATAAAAAAAGACGTCACACTGACATGTACAGCAAGAATGACATAGTTTTCACTGCGCATGCGCGAATAGCTGTATGCGTGTAACTTGAAAGGCTGAAAATGATCAAATCCGATTCAATATAATGCAAATTCTACAAATATTGCAAAATATTAACCTGAAGGAACAGTATCAAATAATATCAATTCCATTATTGTTGCGATTACACGTTAGAATATTCACTTTCCGAGTGCCAAACGAAATTTTAACAGAAAATATGACTCGAAGGGAAAAAATTGTCAAAACCGAACCCATGGCACATTCTTAAACCACCTCTATATGCCCGGCCCTGATGGGCCGTGCAATTACATTCTTTTTTTTTCTCACATGCATTTCTTTTACTTGATATTCGTAACGTGATACACACACATATTTAGCAGTGTCCGTATTCTTTAGGTTACTTCTCATCACGGGTTACCCTGAACAATTTTCCAACTCTTTAAACATTGTTCAACGTATTAATTGAATCTCGTTACACTGTTTAACAACGTCCTACTCTGATACAGATCGTTACATTGTACACGTGATGCTGTAGATTTATCTATTGGAAAGGAATTTATATAAGCTACTAGCTTGTTTTCAAATCCATTTATTTGAACTGCATGTGCTCTCAAAATAAATGTCGTTTAAACTAAAGGATTGTTTTGCTGTCCACCCGCGATTTTCTCCGTGCTTCCTACTACGCCGCTGTTAAACGTGCTATTGACTTAAAACTGTTTGTTCATCTCAAGGCCAGTGTTATTTTATCATTATGTCGTTTTTTGCAGTATCAGGATCCGTAAATATTTATTTTCAGCGGCCTTGAAACTATCTACCAATCATAGGACAGGTCTGTCGACAGTTAGTACGTGAAAGGCATTCCAGGGCATTGCTCCGTTTTAACGTTCTAGGGTAACTAATTATATTGTGCATGGAATGTATAATGCCGCTTTGTAGGACCACATTCGTATCAGATCGCATATGTAACAGGTGTTACAAATGAGATCGCATATGTATCAGAAATCAAGCACATCTGTAACAATTTTTGAGACGAATGTGATCGATGCCGATTTTTGATGTGACATCTTTTCACATTTGTTACATGTCATTTTCGATCGGAAAATGAACAAAACAGTTCACATTTTCTTGTGAATACGATAGAGACATCATTTACTATCTGAATTTGACAAATCTTGCACAGAACTTATATATATATCTATGATATCTCGGTTCCTTTCGAAAACCAGCCATATCCCTTATACGTCTTGAGTTATGGCCCTGAGATGGCAATAAT